>NC_091260.1:11213750-11515937 GCF_042477335.2 Ovis canadensis | reverse complement strand
GTGGGCCCCACCCGGAAATCACGTGGGCCCCACGGGGAAATCACGTGGGCCCCACCCGGAAATCACGTGGGCCCCACCCGGAAATCACGTGGGCCCCACCCGGAAATCACGTGGGCCCCACCCGGAAATCACGTGGGCCCCACCCGGAAATCACGTGGGCCCCACCCGGAAATCACGTGGGCCCCACCCGGAAATCACGTGGGCCCCACCCGGAAATCACGTGGGCCCCACCCGGAAATCACGTGGGCCCCACCCGGAAATCACGTGGGGCCCACCCGGAAATCTCGTGGGCCCCACGGGGAAATCACGTGGGCCCCACCCGGAAATCACGTGGGCCCCACCCGGAAATCACGTGGGCCCCACCCGGAAATCACGTGGGCCCCACGGGGAAATCACGTGGGCCCCACCCGGAAATCACGTGTGCCTCACCCGGAAATCACGTGGGCCCCACCCGGAAATCACGTGGGCCCCACCCGGAAATCACGTGGGCCCCACCCGGAAATCACGTGGGCCCCACCCGGAAATCACGTGGGCCCCACCCGGAAATCACGTGGGCCCCACCCGGAAATCACGTGGGCCCCACCCGGAAATCACGTGGGCCCCACCCGGAAATCACGTGGGCCCCACCCGGAAATCACGTGGGCCCCACCCGGAATCACGTGGGCCCCCAGGGGAAATCACGTGGGCCCCAACCGGAAATCACGTGGGCCCCACCCGGAAATCACGTAGGCCCCACCCGGAAATCAGGTGGGCCCCACCCGGAAATCACGTGGGCCCCACCGGGAAATCACGTGGGCCCCACCCGGAAATCACGTGGGCCCCACCCAGAAATCACGTGGGCCCCACCCGGAAATCACGTGGGCCCCACCCGGAAATCACGTGGGCCCCACCCGGAAATCACGTGGGCCCCACGGGGAAATCACGTGGGCCCCACCCGGAAATCACGTGGGCCCCACCCGGAAATCACGTGGGCCCCACCCGGAAATCACGTGGGCCCCACCCGGAAATACGTGGGCCCCACCCGGAAATCACGTGTGACTCACCCGGAAATCACATTGGCCCCACCCGGAAATCACGTGGGCCCCACCCGGAAATCACGTGGGCCCCACCCGGAAATCACGTGGGCCCCACCCGGAAATCACGTGGGCGACACGGGGAAATCACGTGGGCCCCACCCGGAAATCACGTGGGCCCCACCCGGAAATCACGTGGGCCCCACCCGGAAATCACGAGGGCCCCACCCGGAAATCACGTGGGCCCCACCCGGAAATCACGTGGGCCCCCAGGGGAAATCACGTGGGCCCCACCCGGAAATCACGTGGGCCCCACCCGGAAATCACGTGGGCCCCACCCGGAAATCACGTGGGCCCCCAGGGGAAATCACGTGGGCCCCACCCGGAAATCACGTGGGCCCCACCCGGAAATCACGTGGGCCCCACCCGGAAATCACGTGGGCCCCACGGGGAAATCACGTGGGCCCCACCCGGAAATCACGTGGGCCCCACCCGGAAATCATGTGGGCCCCACCCGGAAATCACGTGGGGCCCACCCGGAAATCACGTGGGCCCCACGGGGAAATCACGTGGGCCCCACCCGGAAATCACGTGGGCCCCACGGGGAAATCACGTGGGCCCCACCCGGAAATCACGTGTGCCTCACCCGGAAATCACGTGGGCCCCACCCGGAAATCACGTGGGCCCCACCCGGAAATCACGTGGGCCCCACTCGGAAATCACGTGGGCCCCACCCGGAAATCACGTGGGCCACACGGGGAAATCACGTGGGCCCCACCCGGAAATCACGTGGGCCCCACCCGGAAATCACGTGGGCCCCACGGGGAAATCACGTGGGCCCCACCCGGAAATCACGTGGGCCCCCAGGGGAAATCACGTGGGCCCCACCCGGAAATCACGTGGGCCCCACCCGGAAATCACGTGGGCCCCACCCGGAAATCACGTGGGCCCCACCCGGAAATCACGTGGGCCCCACCCGGAAATCACGTGGGCCCCACCCGGAAATCACGTGGGGCCCACCCGGAAATCACGTGGGCCCCCAGGGGAAATCACGTGGGCCCCACCCGGAAATCACGTGGGCCCCACCCGGAAATCACGTGGGCCCCACCCGGAAATCACGTGGGCCCCACCCGGAAATCACGTGGGCCCCACCCGGAAATCACGTGGGCCCCACCCGGAAATCACGTGGGCCCCACCCGGAAATCACGTGGGCCCCACCCGGAAATCACGTGGGCCCCACCTGGAAATCATGTGGGGCCCACCCGGAAATCACGTGGGCCCCCAGGGGAAATCACGTGGGCCCCACCCGGAAATCACGTGGGCCCCACCCGGAAATCACGTGGGCCCCACCCGGAAATCACGTGGGCCCCCAGGGGAAATCACGTGGGCCCCACCCGGAAATCACGTGGGCCCCACCCGGAAATCACGTGGGCCCCACCCGGAAATCACGTGGGCCCCACCCGGAAATCACGTGGGCCCCACCCGGAAATCACGTGGGCCCCACGGGGAAATCACGTGGGCCCCACCCGGAAATCACGTGTGCCTCACCCGGAAATCACGTGGGCCCCACCCGGAAATCACGTGGGCCCCACCCGGAAATCACGTGGGCCCCACCCGGAAATCACGTGGGCCCCACCCGGAAATCACGTGGGCCACACGGGGAAATCACGTGGGCCCCACCCGGAAATCACGTGGGCCCTACCCGGAAATCACGTGGGCCCCACCCGGAAATCACGTGGGCCCCACCCGGAAATCACGTGGGCCCCACCCGGAAATCACGTGGGCCCCACCCGGAAATCACTTGGGCCCCCAGGGGAAATCACGTGGGCCCCACCCGGAAATCACGTGGGCCCCACCCGGAAATCACGTGGGCCCCACCCGGAAATCACGTGGGCCCCACCCGGAAATCACGTGGGCCCCACCCGGAAATCACGTGGGCCCCACCCGGAAATCACGTGGGCCCCACCCGGAAATCACGTGGGCCCCACCCGGAAATCACGTGGGCCCCACCCGGAAATCACGTGGGGCCCACCCGGAAATCACGTGGGCCCCACGGGGAAATCACGTGGGCCCCACCCGGAAATCCCGTGGGCCCCACCCGGAAATCACGTGGGCCCCACCCGGAAATCACGTGGGCCCCACGGGGAAATCACGTGGGCCCCACCCGGAAATCACGTGTGACTCACCCGGAAATCACGTGGGCCCCACCCGGAAATCACGTGGGCCCCACCCGGAAATCACGTGGGCCCCACCCGGAAATCACGTGGGCCCCACCCGGAAATCACGTGGGCCACACGGGGAAATCACGTGGGCCCCACCCGGAAATCACGTGGGCCCCACCCGGAAATCACGTGGGCCCCACCCGGAAATCACGTGGGCCCCATCCGGAAATCACGTGGGCCCCCAGGGGAAATCACGTGGGCCCCACCCGGAAATCACGTGGGCCCCACGGGGAAATCACGTGGGCCCCACCCGGAAATCACGTGGGCCCCACCCGGAAATCACGTGGGCCCCACCCGGAAATCACGTGGGCCCCACCCGGAAATCACGTGGGCCCCACCCGGAAATCTCGTGGGCCCCACCCGGAAATCACGTGGGCCCCACCCGGAAATCACGTGGGCCCCACGGGGAAATCACGTGGGCCCCACCCGGAAATCACGTGGGCCCCACCCGGAAATCACGTGGGCCCCACCCGGAAATCACGTGGGCCCCACCCGGAAATCACGTGGGCCCCACCCGGAAATCACTTGGGCCCCACCCGGAAATCACGTGGGCCCCACCCGGAAATCACGTGGGCCCCACCCGGAAATCACGTGGGCCCCACCCGGAAATCACGTGGGCCCCACCCGGAAATCACGTGGGCCCCACGGGGAAATCACGTGGGCCCCACCCGGAAATCACGTGGGCCCCACGGGGAAATCACGTGGGCCCCACCCGGAAATCACGTGTGCCCCACCCGGAAATCACGTGGGCCCCACCCGGAAATCACGTGGGCCCCACCCGGAAATCACGTGGGCCCCACCCGGAAATCACGTGTGCCCCACCCGGAAATCACGTGGGCCCCACCCGGAAATCACGTGGGCCCCACGGGGAAATCACGTGGGACCCACCCGGAAATCACGTGGACCCCACCCGGAAATCACGTGGGCCCCATCCGGAAATCACGTGGGCCCCACCCGGAAATAACGTGCGCCCCACGGGGAAATCACGTGGGCCCCACCCGGAAATCACGTGGGCCCCACCCGGAAATCACGTGGGCCCCACCCGGAAATCACGTGGGCCCCACGGGGAAATCACGTGGGCCCCACCCGGAAATCACGTGGGCCCCACCCGGAAATCACGTGGGCCCCACCCGGAAATCACGTGGGCCCCACCCGGAAATCACGTGGGCCCCACCCGGAAATCACGTGGGCCCCACCCGGAAATCACGTGGGCCCCACGGGGAAATCACGTGGGCCCCACCCGGAAATCACGTGGGCCCCACCCGGAAATCACGTGGGCCCCACCCGGAAATCACGTGGGGCCCACCCGGAAATCACGTGGGCCCCACGGGGAAATCACGTGGGCCCCACCCGGAAATCACGTGGGCCCCACCCGGAAATCACGTGGGCCCCACCCGGAAATCACGTGGGCCCCACGGGGAAATCACGTGGGCCCCACCCGGAAATCACGTGTGCCTCACCCGGAAATCACGTGGGCCCCACCCGGAAATCACGTGGGCCCCACGGGGAAATCACGTGGGCCCCACCCGGAAATCACGTGGGCCCCACCCGGAAATCACGTGGGCCCCCAGGGGAAATCACGTGGGCCCCACCCGGAAATCACGTGGGCCCCACCCGGAAATCACGTGGGCCCCACACGGAAATCACGTGGGCCCCACCCGGAAATCACGTGGGCCCCACGGGGAAATCACGTGGGCCCCACCCGGAAATCACGTGGGCCCCACCCGGAAATCACGTGGGCCCCACACGGAAATCACGTGGGCCCCACCCGGAAATCACGTGGGCCCCACGGGGAAATCACGTGGGCCCCACCCGGAAATCACGTGGGCCCCACCCGGAAATCACGTGGGCCCCACCCGGAAATCACGTGGGCCCCACGGGGAAATCACGTGGGCCCCACCCGGAAATCACGTGTGCCTCACCCGGAAATCACGTGGGCCCCACCCGGAAATCACGTGGGCCCCACGGGGAAATCACGTGGGCCCCACCCGGAAATCACGTGGGCCCCACCCGGAAATCACGTGGGCCCCCAGGGGAAATCACGTGGGCCCCACCCGGAAATCACGTGGGCCCCACCCGGAAATCACGTGGGCCCCACACGGAAATCACGTGGGCCCCACCCGGAAATCACGTGGGCCCCACGGGGAAATCACGTGGGCCCCACCCGGAAATCACGTGGGCCCCACCCGGAAATCACGTGGGCCCCACACGGAAATCACGTGGGCCCCACCCGGAAATCACGTGGGCCCCACGGTGAAATCACGTGGGCCCCACCCGGAAATCACGTGGGCCCCACCCGGAAATCACGTGGGCCCCACCCGGAAATCACGTGGGCCCCACCCGGGAATCACGTGGGCCCCACACGGAAATCACGTGGGCCCCACCCGGAAATCACGTGGGACCCACCCGGAAATCACGTGGGCCCCACCCGGAAATCACGTGGGCCCCACCCGGAAATCACGTGGGACCCACCCGGAAATCACGTGGGCCCCACCCGGAAATCACGTGGGCCCCACCCGGAAATCACGTGGGCCCCACGGGGAAATCACGTGGGCCCCACCCGGAAAACACGTGTGCCCCACCCGGAAATCACGTGGGCCCCACCCGGAAATCACGTGGGCCCCACCCGGAAATCACGTGGGCCCCACCCGGAAATCACGTGGGCCCCACCCGGAAATCACGTGGGACCCACCCGGAAATCACGTGGGACCCACCCGGAAATCACGTGGGCCCCACCCGGAAATCACGTGGGCCCCACCCGGAAATCACGTGGGCCCCACCCGGAAATCACGTGGGCCCCACCCGGAAATCACGTGGGCCCCACCCGGAAATCACGTGGGCCCCACCCGGAAATCACGTGGGCCCCACCCGGAAATCACGTGGGGCCCACCCGGAAATCACGTGGGCCCCCAGGGGAAATCACGTGGGCCCCACCCGGAAATCACGTGGGCCCCACCCGGAAATCACGTGGGCCCCACCCGGAAATCACGTGGGCCCCACCCGGAAATCACGTGGGCCCCACCCGGAAATCACGTGGGCCCCACCCGGAAATCACGTGGGCCCCACCTGGAAATCACGTGGGGCCCACCCGGAAATCACGTGGGCCCCCAGGGGAAATCACGTGGGCCCCACCCGGAAATCACGTGGGCCCCACCCGGAAATCACGTGGGCCCCACCCGGAAATCACGTGGGCCCCCAGGGGAAATCACGTGGGCCCCACCCGGAAATCACGTGGGCCCCACCCGGAAATCACGTGGGCCCCACGGGGAAATCACGTGGGCCCCACCCGGAAATCACGTGGGCCCCACCCGGAAATCACGTGGGCCCCACCCGGAAATCACGTGGGCCCCACCCGGAAATCACGTGGGCCCCACCCGGAAATCACGTGGGCCCCACCCGGAAATCACGTGGGCCCCACCCGGAAATCACGTGGGCCCCACCCGGAAATCACGTGGGCCCCACCCGGAAATCACGTGGGCCCCACCCGGAAATCACGTGGGCCCCACCCGGAAATCACGTGGGGCCCACCCGGAAATCTCGTGGGCCCCACGGGGAAATCACGTGGGCCCCACCCGGAAATCACGTGGGCCCCACCCGGAAATCACGTGGGCCCCACCCGGAAATCACGTGGGCCCCACGGGGAAATCACGTGGGCCCCACCCGGAAATCACGTGTGCCTCACCCGGAAATCACGTGGGCCCCACCCGGAAATCACGTGGGCCCCACCCGGAAATCACGTGGGCCCCACCCGGAAATCACGTGGGCCCCACCCGGAAATCACGTGGGCCCCACCCGGAAATCACGTGGGCCCCACCCGGAAATCACGTGGGCCCCACCCGGAAATCACGTGGGCCCCACCCGGAAATCACGTGGGCCCCACCCGGAAATCACGTGGGCCCCACCCGGAAATCACGTGGGCCCCCAGGGGAAATCACGTGGGCCCCAACCGGAAATCACGTGGGCCCCACCCGGAAATCACGTGGGCCCCACCCGGAAATCAGGTGGGCCCCACCCGGAAATCACGTGGGCCCCACCGGGAAATCACGTGGGCCCCACCCGGAAATCACGTGGGCCCCACCCGGAAATCACGTGGGCCCCACCCGGAAATCACGTGGGCCCCACCCGGAAATCACGTGGGCCCCACCCGGAAATCACGTGGGCCCCACCCGGAAATCACGTGGGCCCCACCCGGAAATCACGTGGGCCCCACCCGGAAATCACGTGGGCCCCACCCGGAAATCACGTGGGCCCCACCCGGAAATCACGTGGGCCCCACCCGGAAATCACGTGGGCCCCACCCGGAAATCACGTGTGACTCACCCGGAAATCACATTGGCCCCACCCGGAAATCACGTGGGCCCCACCCGGAAATCACGTGGGCCCCACCCGGAAATCACGTGGGCCCCACCCGGAAATCACGTGGGCGACACGGGGAAATCACGTGGGCCCCACCCGGAAATCACGTGGGCCCCACCCGGAAATCACGTGGGCCCCACCCGGAAATCACGAGGGCCCCACCCGGAAATCACGTGGGCCCCACCCGGAAATCACGTGGGCCCCCAGGGGAAATCACGTGGGCCCCACCCGGAAATCACGTGGGCCCCACCCGGAAATCACGTGGGCCCCACCCGGAAATCACGTGGGCCCCCAGGGGAAATCACGTGGGCCCCACCCGGAAATCACGTGGGCCCCACCCGGAAATCACGTGGGCCCCACCCGGAAATCACGTGGGCCCCACGGGGAAATCACTTGGGCCCCACCCGGAAATCACGTGGGCCCCACCCGGAAATCACGTGGGCCCCACCCGGAAATCACGTGGGGCCCACCCGGAAATCACGTGGGCCCCACGGGGAAATCACGTGGGCCCCACCCGGAAATCATGTGGGCCCCACCCGGAAATCACGTGGGCCCCACGGGGAAATCACGTGGGCCCCACCCGGAAATCACGTGTGCCTCACCCGGAAATCACGTGGGCCCCACCCGGAAATCACGTGGGCCCCACCCGGAAATCACGTGGGCCATACTCGGAAATCACGTGGGCCCCACCCGGAAATCACGTGGGCCACACGGGGAAATCACGTGGGCCCCACCCGGAAATCACGTGGGCCCCACCCGGAAATCACGTGGGCCCCACCCGGAAATCACGTGGGCCCCACCCGGAAATCACGTGGGCCCCACCCGGAAATCACGTGGGCCCCCAGGGGAAATCACGTGGGCCCCACCCGGAAATCACGTGGGCCCCACCCGGAAATCACGTGGGCCCCACCCGGAAATCACGTGGGCCCCACACGGAAATCACGTGGGCCCCACCCGGAAATCACGTGGGCCCCACCCGGAAATCACGTGGGCCCCACCCGGAAATCACGTGGGCCCCACCCGGAAATCACGTGGGCCCCACCCGGAAATCACGTGGGCCCCACCCGGAAATCACGTGGGCCCCACCCGGAAATCACGTGGGCCCCACCCGGAAATCACGTGGGCCCCACCCGGAAATCACGTGGGCCCCACCCGGAAATCACGTGGGGCCCACCCGGAAATCACGTGGGCCCCCAGGGGAAATCACGTGGGCCCCACCCGGAAATCACGTGGGCCCCACCCGGAAATCACCTGGGCCCCACCCGGAAATCACGTGGGCCCCACCCGGAAATCACGTGGGCCCCACCCGGAAATCACGTGGGCCCCACCCGGAAATCACATGGGCCCCACCCGGAAATCACGTGGGGCCCACCCGGAAATCACGTGGGCCTCCAGGGGAAATCACGTGGGTCCCACCCGGAAATCACGTGGGCCCCACCCGGAAATCACGTGGGCCCCACCCGGAAATCACGTGGGCCCCACCCGGAAATCACGTGGGCCCCACCCGGAAATCACGTGGGCCCCACCCGGAAATCACGTGGGCCCCACCTGGAAATCACGTGGGGCCCACCCGGAAATCACGTGGGCCCCCAGGGGAAATCACGTGGGCCCCACCCGGAAATCACGTGGGCCCCACCCGGAAATCACGTGGGCCCCACCCGGAAATCACGTGGGCCCCACCCGGAAATCACGTGGGCCCCACCCGGAAATCACGTGGGCCCCACCCGGAAATCACGTGGGCCCCACCCGGAAATCACGTGGGGCCCACCCGGAAATCACGTAGGCCCCACCCGGAAATCACGTGGGCCCCACGGGGAAATCACGTGGGCCCCACCCGGAAATCACGTGGGCCCCACCCGGAAATCACGTGGGCCCCACCCGGAAATCACGTGGGCCCCACCCAGAAATCACGTGGGCCCCACCCGGAAATCACGTGGGCCCCACCCGGAAATCACGTGGGCCCCACCCGGAAATCACGTGGGCCCCACCCGGAAATCACGTGGGCCCCACGGGGAAATCACGTGGGCCCCACCCGGAAATCACGTGGGCCCCACCCGGAAATCACGTGGGCCCCACCCGGAAATCACGTGGGCCCCACCCAGAAATCACGTGAGCCCCCAGGGGAAATCACGTGGGCCCCACCCGGAAATCACGTGGGCCCCACCCGGAAATCACGTGGGCCCCACGGGGAAATCACGTGGGCCCCACCCGGAAATCACGTGGGCCCCACCCGGAAATCACGTGGGCCCCACCCGGAAATCACGTGGGCCCCACCCGGAAATCACGTGGGGCCCACCCGGAAATCACGTGGGCCCCCAGGGGAAATCACGTGGGCCCCACCCGGAAATCACGTGGGCCCCACCCGGAAATCACGTGGGCCCCACCCGGAAATCACGTGGGCCCCACCCGGAAATCACGTGGGCCCCACCCGGAAATCACGTGGGCCCCACCCGGAAATCACGTGGGCCCCACCCGGAAATCACGTGGGCCCCACCCGGAAATCACGTGGGCCCCACCTGGAAATCATGTGGGGCCCACCCGGAAATCACGTGGGCCCCCAGGGGAAATCACGTGGGCCCCACCCGGAAATCACGTGGGCCCCACCCGGAAATCACGTGGGCCCCACCCGGAAATCACGTGGGCCCCCAGGGGAAATCACGTGGGCCCCACCCGGAAATCACGTGGGCCCCACCCGGAAATCACGTGGGCCCCACCCGGAAATCACGTGGGCCCCACCCGGAAATCACGTGGGCCCCACCCGGAAATCACGTGGGCCCCACGGGGAAATCACGTGGGCCCCACCCGGAAATCACGTGTGCCTCACCCGGAAATCACGTGGGCCCCACCCGGAAATCACGTGGGCCCCACCCGGAAATCACGTGGGCCCCACCCGGAAATCACGTGGGCCCCACCCGGAAATCACGTGGGCCACACGGGGAAATCACGTGGGCCCCACCCGGAAATCACGTGGGCCCCACCCGGAAATCACGTGGGCCCCACCCGGAAATCACGTGGGCCCCACCCGGAAATCACGTGGGCCCCACCCGGAAATCACGTGGGCCCCACCCGGAAATCACGTGGGCCCCCAGGGGAAATCACGTGGGCCCCACCCGGAAATCACGTGGGCCCCACCCGGAAATCACGTGGGCCCCACCCGGAAATCACGTGGGCCCCACCCGGAAATCACGTGGGCCCCACCCGGAAATCACGTGGGCCCCACCCGGAAATCACGTGGGCCCCACCCGGAAATCATGTGGGCCCCACCCGGAAATCACGTGGGCCCCACCCGGAAATCACGTGGGCACCACCTGGAAATCACGTGGGGCCCACCCGGAAATCACGTGGGCCCCACGGGGAAATCACGTGGGCCCCACCCGGAAATCCCGTGGGCCCCACCCGGAAATCCCGTGGGCCCCACCCGGAAATCACGTGGGCCCCACGGGGAAATCACGTGGGCCCCACCCGGAAATCACGTGTGACTCACCCGGAAATCACGTGGGCCCCACCCGGAAATCACGTGGGCCCCACCCGGAAATCACGTGGGCCCCACCCGGAAATCACGTGGGCCCCACCCGGAAATCACGTGGGCCACACGGGGAAATCACGTGGGCCCCACCCGGAAATCACGTGGGCCCCACCCGGAAATCACGTGGGCCCCACCCGGAAATCACGTGGGCCCCACCCGGAAATCACGTGGGCCCCCAGGGGAAATCACGTGGGCCCCACCCGGAAATCACGTGGGCCCCACGGGGAAATCACGTGGGCCCCACCCGGAAATCACGTGGGCCCCACCCGGAAATCACGTGGGCCCCACCCGGAAATCACGTGGGCCCCACCCGGAAATCACGTGGCCCCACCCGGAAATCTCGTGGGCCCCACCCGGAAATCACGTGGGCCCCACCCGGAAATCACGTGGGCCCCACGGGGAAATCACGTGGGCCCCACCCGGAAATCACGTGGGCCCCACCCGGAAATCACGTGGGCCCCACCCGGAAATCACGTGGGCCCCACCCGGAAATCACGTGGGCCCCACCCGGAAATCACTTGGGCCCCACCCGGAAATCACGTGGGCCCCACCCGGAAATCACGTGGGCCCCACCCGGAAATCACGTGGGCCCCACCCGGAAATCACGTGGGCCCCACCCGGAAATCACGTGGGCCCCACGGGGAAATCACGTGGGCCCCACCCGGAAATCACGTGGGCCCCACGGGGAAATCACGTGGGCCCCACCCGGAAATCACGTGTGCCCCACCCGGAAATCACGTGGGCCCCACCCGGAAATCACGTGGGCCCCACCCGGAAATCACGTGGGCCCCACCCGGAAATCACGTGTGCCCCACCCGGAAATCACGTGGGCCCCACCCGGAAATCACGTGGGCCCCACGGGGAAATCACGTGGGACCCACCCGGAAATCACGTGGGCCCCACCCGGAAATCACGTGGGCCCCATCCGGAAATCACGTGGGCCCCACCCGGAAATCACGTGGGCCCCACGGGGAAATCACGTGGGCCCCACCCGGAAATCACGTGGGCCCCACCCGGAAATCACGTGGGCCCCACCCGGAAATCACGTGGGCCCCACGGGGAAATCACGTGGGCCCCACCCGGAAATCACGTGGGCCCCACCCGGAAATCACGTGGGCCCCACCCGGAAATCACGTGGGCCCCACCCGGAAATCACGTGGGCCCCACCCGGAAATCACGTGGGCCCCACCCGGAAATCACGTGGGCCCCACGGGGAAATCACGTGGGCCCCACCCGGAAATCACGTGGGCCCCACCCGGAAATCACGTGGGCCCCACCCGGAAATCACGTGGGGCCCACCCGGAAATCACGTGGGCCCCACGGGGAAATCACGTGGGCCCCACCCGGAAATCACGTGGGCCCCACCCGGAAATCACGTGGGCCCCACCCGGAAATCACGTGGGCCCCACCCGGAAATCACGTGGGCCCCACCCGGAAATCACGTGGGCCCCACGGGGAAATCACGTGGGCCCCACCCGGAAATCAGGTGGGCCCCACCCGGAAATCACGTGGGCCCCACGGGGAAATCACGTGGGCCCCCAGGGGAAATCACGTGGGCCCCACCCGGAAATCACGTGGGCCCCACCCGGAAATCACGTGGGCCCCACCCGGAAATCACGTGGGCCCCACCCGGAAATCACGTGGGCCCCACCCGGAAATCACGTGGGCCCCACCCGGAAATCACGTGGGCCCCACCCGGAAATCACGTGGGCCCCCAGGGGAAATCACGTGGGCCCCACCCGGAAATCACGTGGGCCCCACCCGGAAATCACGTGGGCCCCACCCGGAAATCACGTGGGCCCCACCCGGAAATCACGTGGGCCCCACCCGGAAATCACTTGGGCCCCACCCGGAAATCACGTGGGCCCCACCCGGAATTCACGTGGGCCCCACGGGGAAATCACGTGGGCCCCACCTGGAAATCACGTGGGCCCCACCCGGAAATCACGTGGGCCCCACTCGGAAATCACGTGGGGCCCACCCGGAAATCACGTGGGCCCCACGGGGAAATCACGTGGGCCCCACCCGGAAATCACGTGGGCCCCACCCGGAAATCACGTGGGCCCCACCCGGAAATCACGTGGGCCCCACGGGGAAATCACGTGGGCCCCACCCGGAAATCACGTGGGCCCCACTCGGAAATCACGTGGGGCCCACCCGGAAATCACGTGGGCCCCACGGGGAAATCACGTGGGCCCCACCCGGAAATCACGTGGGCCCCACGCGGCAATCACGTGGGCCCCACCCGTAAATCACGTGGGCCCCACGGGGAAATCACGTGGGCCCCACCCGGAAATCACGTGTGACTCACCCGGAAATCACGTGGGCCCCACCCGGAAGTCACGTGGGCCCCACCCGGGAAATCACGTGGGCCCCACCCGGAAATCACGTGGGCCCCACCCGGAAATCACGTGGGCCACACGGGGAAATCACGTGGGCCCCACCCGGAAATCACGTGGGCCCCACCCGGAAATCACGTGGGCCCCACCCGGAAATCACGTGGGCCCCACTCGGAAATCACGTGGGCCCCACCCGGAAATCACGTGGGCCCCACCCGGAAATCACGTGGGCCCCACCCGGAAATCACGTGTGCCTCACCCGGAAATCACGTGGGCCCCACCCGGAAATCACGTGGGCCCCACCCGGAAATCACGTGGGCCCCACCCGGAAATCACGTGGGCCCCACCCGGAAATCACGTGGGCCACACGGGGAAATCACGTGGGCCCCATCCGGAAATCACGTGGGCCCCACCCGGAAATCACGTGGGCCCCACCCGGAAATCACGTGGGCCCCACCCGGAAATCACGTGGGCCCCACCCGGAAATCACGTGGGCCCCACCCGGAAATCACGTGGGCCCCCAGGGGAAATCACGTGGGCCCCACCCGGAAATCACGTGGGCCCCACCCGGAAATCAGGTGGGCCCCACCCGGAAATCACGTGGGCCCCACCCGGAAATCACGTGGGCCCCACCCGGAAATCACGTGGGCCCCACCCGGAAATCACGTGGGCCCCACCCGGAAATCACGTGGGCCCCACCCGGAAATCACGTGGGCCCCACGGGGAAATCACGTGGGCCCCACCCGGAAATCACGTGTGCCCCACCCGGAAATCACGTGGGCCCCACCCGGAAATCACGTGGGCCCCACCTGGAAATCACGTGGGCCCCTCCCGGAAATCACGTGGGCCCCACCCGGAAATCACGTGGGCCCCACCCGGAAATCACGTGGGCCCCACCCGGAAATCACGTGGGCCCCACCCGGAAATCACGTGGGCCCCACCCGGAAATCACGTGGGCCCCACGGGGAAATCACGTGGGCCCCACCCGGAAATCAGGTGGGCCCCACCCGGAAATCACGTGGGCCCCACGGGGAAATCACGTGGGCCCCCAGGGGAAATCACGTGGGCCCCACCCGGAAATCACGTGGGCCCCACCCGGAAATCACGTGGGCCCCACCCGGAAATCACGTGGGCCCCACCCGGAAATCACGTGGGCCCCACCCGGAAATCACGTGGGCCCCACGGGGAAATCACGTGGGCCCCACCCGGAAATCACGTGGGCCCCACCCGGAAATCACGTGGGCCCCACCCGGAAATCACGTGGGCCCCACCCGGAAATCACGTGGGCCCCACGGGGAAATCACCTGGGCCCCACCCGGAAATCACGTGGGCCCCACCCGGAAATCACGTGGGCCCCACCCGGAAATCACGTGGGCCCCACCCGGAAATCACGTGGGCCCCACCCGGAAATCACGTGGGCCCCACCCGGAAATCACGTGGGCCCCACCCGGAAATCACGTGGGCCCCACGGGGAAATCACGTGGGCCCCACCCGGAAATCACGTGGGCCCCACCCGGAAATCACGTGGGCCCCACCCGGAAATCACGTGGGCCCCACCCGGAAATCACGTGGGCCCCACCCGGAAATCACGTGGGCCCCACCCGGAAATCACGTGGGCCCCACCCGGAAATCACGTGGGCCCCACCCGGAAATCACGTGGGCCCCACCCGGAAATCACGTGGGCACCACCCGGAAATCACGTGGGCCCCACCCGGAAATCACGTGGGCCCCACCCGGAAATCACGTGGGCCCCACCCGGAAATCACGTGGGCCCCACGGGGAAATCACGTGGGCCCCACCCGGAAATCCCGTGGGCCCCACCCGGAAATCACATGGGGCCCACCCGGAAATCACGTGGGCCCCACCGGGAAACCACGTGGGCCCCACGGGGAAATCACGTGGGCCCCCAGGGGAAGTCACGTGGGCCACACCCGGAAATCACGTGGGCCCCACCCGGAAATCACGTGGGCCCCACCCGGAAATCACGTGGGCCCCACGGGGAAATCACGTGGGCCCCACCCGGAAATCACGTGGGCCCCACCCGGAAATCACGTGGGCCCCATCCGGAAATCACGTGGGCCCCACCCGGAAATCACGTGGGCCCCACCCGGAAATCACGTGGGCCCCACCCGGAAATCACGTGGGCCCCACCCGGAAATCACGTGGGCCCCACCCGGAAATCACGTGGGCCCCATCCTGAAATCACGTGGGCCCCACCCGGAAATCACGTGGGCCCCACCCGGAAATCACGTGGGCCCCACCCGGAAATCACGTGGGCCCCACCCGGAAATCACGTGGGCCCCACCCGGAAATCACGTGGGCCCCACCCGGAAATCACGTGGGCCCCACCCGGAAATCACGTGGGGCCCACCCGGAAATCCGGTGGGCCCCACGGGGAAATCACGTGGGCCCCACCCGGAAATCACGTGGGCCCCACCCGGAAATCACGTGGGCCCCACCCGGAAATCACGTGGGCCCCACCCGGAAATCACGTGGGCCCCACCCGGAAATCACGTGGGCCCCACCCGGAAATCACGTGGGCCCCCAGGGGAAATCACGTGGGCCCCACCCGGAAATCACGTGGGCCCCACCCGGAAATCACGTGGGCCCCACCCGGAAATCACGTGGGCCCCACGGGGAAATCACGTGGGCCCCACCCGGAAATCATGTGGGCCCCACCCGGAAATCACGTGGGCCCCACCCGGAAATCACGTGGGCCCCAGCCGGAAAACACGTGGGCCCCACCCGGAAATCACGTGGGCCCCACCCGGAAATCACGTGGGCCCCACGGGGAAATCACGTGGGCCCCACCCGGAAATCACGTGGGCCCCACCCAGAAATCACGTGGGCCCCACCCGGAAATCACGTGGGGCCCACCCGGAAATCACGTGGGCCCCACGGGGAAATCACGTGGGCCCCACCCGGAAATCACGTGGGCCCCACCCGGAAATCACGTGGGCCCCACCCGGAAATCACGTGGGCCCCACCCGGAAATCACGTGGGCCCCACGGGGAAATCACGTGGGCCCCACCCGGAAATCACGTGTGACTCACCCGGAAATCACGTGGGCCCCACCCGGAAATCACGTGGGCCCCACCCGGAAATCACGTGGGCCCCACCCGGAAATCACGTGGGCCACACGGGGAAATCACGTGGGCCCCACCCGGAAATCACGTGGGCCCCACCCGGAAATCACGTGGGCCCCACCCGGAAATCACGAGGGCCCCACCCGGAAATCACGTGGGCCCCACCCGGAAATCACGTGGGCCCCCAGGGGAAATCACGTGGGCACCACCCGGAAATCACGTGGGCCCCACCCGGAAATCACGTGGGCCCCACCCGGAAATCACTTGGGCCCCACCCGGAAATCACGTGGGCCCCACCCGGAAATCACGTGGGCCCCACCCGGAAATCACGTGGGCCCCACCCGGAAATCACGTGGGCCCCACCCGGAAATCTCGTGGGCCCCACCCGGAAATCACGTGGGCCCCACCCGGAAATCACGTGGGCCCCACGGGGAAATCACGTGTGCCCCACCCGGAAATCACGTGGGCCCCACCCGGAAATCACGTGGGCCCCACCCGGAAATCACGTGGGCCCCACCCGGAAATCACGTGGGCCCCACCCGGAAATCACGTGGGCCCCCAGGGGAAATCACGTGGGCCCCACCCGGAAATCACGTGGGCCCCACCCGGAAATCACGTGGGCCCCACCCGGAAATCACGTGGGCCCCACGGGGAAATCACGTGGGCCCCACCCGGAAATCACGTGGGCCCCACCCGGAAATCACGTGGGCCCCACCCGGAAATCACGTGGGGCCCACCCGGAAATCACGTGGGCCCCACGGGGAAATCACCTGGGCCCCACCCGGAAATCATGTGGGCCCCACCCGGAAATCACGTGGGCCCCACGGGGAAATCACGTGGGCCCCACCCGGAAATCACGTGTGCCTCACCCGGAAATCACGTGGGCCCCACCCGGAAATCACGTGGGCCCCACCCGGAAATCACGTGGGCCCCACTCGGAAATCACGTGGGCCCCACCCGGAAATCACGTGGGCCACACGGGGAAATCACGTGGGCCCCACCCGGAAATCACGTGGGCCCCACCCGGAAATCACGTGGGCCCCACCCGGAAATCACGTGGGCCCCACCCGGAAATCACGTGGGCCCCACCCGGAAATCACGTGGGCCCCCAGGGGAAATCACGTGGGCCCCACCCGGAAATCACGTGGGCCCCACCCGGAAATCACGTGGGCCCCACCCGGAAATCACGTGGGCCCCACACGGAAATCACGTGGGCCCCACCCGGAAATCACGTGGGCCCCACCCGGAAATCACGTGGGCCCCACCCGGAAATCACGTGGGCCCCACCCGGAAATCACGTGGGCCCCACCCGGAAATCACGTGGGCCCCACCCGGAAATCACGTGGGCCCCACCCGGAAATCACGTGGGCCCCACGGGGAAATCACGTGGGCCCCACCCGGAAAACACGTGTGCCCCACCCGGAAATCACGTGGGCCCCACCCGGAAATCACGTGGGCCCCACCCGGAAATCACGTGGGCCCCACCCGGAAATCACGTGGGCCCCACCCGGAAATCACGTGGGGCCCACCCGGAAATCACGTGGGCCCCCAGGGGAAATCACGTGGGCCCCACCCGGAAATCACGTGGGCCCCACCCGGAAATCACGTGGGCCCCACCCGGAAATCACGTGGGCCCCACCCGGAAATCACGTGGGCCCCACCCGGAAATCACGTGGGCCCCACACGGAAATCACATGGGCCCCACCCGGAAATCACGTGGGGCCCACCCGGAAATCACGTGGGCCTCCAGGGGAAATCACGTGGGTCCCACCCGGAAATCACGTGGGCCCCACCCGGAAATCACGTGGGCCCCACCCGGAAATCACGTGGGCCCCACCCGGAAATCACGTGGGCCCCACCCGGAAATCACGTGGGCCCCACCCGGAAATCACGTGGGCCCCACCTGGAAATCACGTGGGGCCCACCCGGAAATCACGTGGGCCCCCAGGGGAAATCACGTGGGCCCCACCCGGAAATCACGTGGGCCCCACCCGGAAATCACGTGGGCCCCACCCGGAAATCACGTGGGCCCCACCCGGAAATCACGTGGGCCCCACCCGGAAATCACGTGGGCCCCACCCGGAAATCACGTGGGCCCCACCCGGAAATCACGTGGGCCCCACCCGGAAATCACGTGGGCCCCACCCGGAAATCACGTGGGCCCCACCCGGAAATCACGTGTGCCTCACCCGGAAATCACGTGGGCCCCACCCGGAAATCACGTGGGCCCCACCCGGAAATCACGTGGGCCCCACTCGGAAATCACGTGGGCCCCACCCGGAAATCACGTGGGCCACACGGGGAAATCACGTGGGCCCCACCCGGAAATCACGTGGGCCCCACCCGGAAATCACGTGGGCCCCACCCGGAAATCACGTGGGCCCCACCCGGAAATCACGTGGGCCCCACCCGGAAATCACGTGGGCCCCCAGGGGAAATCACGTGGGCCCCACCCGGAAATCACGTGGGCCCCACCCGGAAATCACGTGGGCCCCACCCGGAAATCACGTGGGCCCCACACGGAAATCACGTGGGCCCCACCCGGAAATCACGTGGGCCCCACCCGGAAATCACGTGGGCCCCACCCGGAAATCACGTGGGCCCCACCCGGAAATCACGTGGGCCCCACCCGGAAATCACGTGGGCCCCACCCGGAAATCACGTGGGCCCCACCCGGAAATCACGTGGGCCCCACCCGGAAATCACGTGGGCCCCACCCGGAAATCACGTGGGCCCCACCCGGAAATCACGTGGGCCCCACCCGGAAATCACGTGGGCCCCACGGGGAAATCACGTGGGCCCCACCCGGAAAACACGTGTGCCCCACCCGGAAATCACGTGGGCCCCACCCGGAAATCACGTGGGCCCCACCCGGAAATCACGTGGGCCCCACCCGGAAATCACGTGGGCCCCACCCGGAAATCACGTGGGGCCCACCCGGAAATCACGTGGGCCCCCAGGGGAAATCACGTGGGCCCCACCCGGAAATCACGTGGGCCCCACCCGGAAATCACGTGGGCCACACGGGGAAATCACGTGGGCCCCACCCGGAAATCACGTGGGCCCCACCCGGAAATCACGTGGGCCCCACCCGGAAATCACGAGGGCCCCACCCGGAAATCACGTGGGCCCCACCCGGAAATCACGTGGGCCCCCAGGGGAAATCACGTGGGCACCACCCGGAAATCACGTGGGCCCCACCCGGAAATCACGTGGGCCCCACCCGGAAATCACTTGGGCCCCACCCGGAAATCACGTGGGCCCCACCCGGAAATCACGTGGGCCCCACCCGGAAATCACGTGGGCCCCACCCGGAAATCACGTGGGCCCCACCCGGAAATCTCGTGGGCCCCACCCGGAAATCACGTGGGCCCCACCCGGAAATCACGTGGGCCCCACGGGGAAATCACGTGTGCCCCACCCGGAAATCACGTGGGCCCCACCCGGAAATCACGTGGGCCCCACCCGGAAATCACGTGGGCCCCACCCGGAAATCACGTGGGCCCCACCCGGAAATCACGTGGGCCCCCAGGGGAAATCACGTGGGCCCCACCCGGAAATCACGTGGGCCCCACCCGGAAATCACGTGGGCCCCACCCGGAAATCACGTGGGCCCCACGGGGAAATCACGTGGGCCCCACCCGGAAATCACGTGGGCCCCACCCGGAAATCACGTGGGCCCCACCCGGAAATCACGTGGGGCCCACCCGGAAATCACGTGGGCCCCACGGGGAAATCACCTGGGCCCCACCCGGAAATCATGTGGGCCCCACCCGGAAATCACGTGGGCCCCACGGGGAAATCACGTGGGCCCCACCCGGAAATCACGTGTGCCTCACCCGGAAATCACGTGGGCCCCACCCGGAAATCACGTGGGCCCCACCCGGAAATCACGTGGGCCCCACTCGGAAATCACGTGGGCCCCACCCGGAAATCACGTGGGCCACACGGGGAAATCACGTGGGCCCCACCCGGAAATCACGTGGGCCCCACGGGGAAATCACGTGGGCCCCACCCGGAAATCACGTGGGCCCCACGGGGAAATCACGTGGGCCCCACCCGGAAATCACGTGTGCCCCACCCGGAAATCACGTGGGCCCCACCCGGAAATCACGTGGGCCCCACCCGGAAATCACGTGGGCCCCACCCGGAAATCACGTGTGCCCCACCCGGAAATCACGTGGGCCCCACCCGGAAATCACGTGGGCCCCACGGGGAAATCACGTGGGACCCACCCGGAAATCACGTGGACCCCACCCGGAAATCACGTGGGCCCCATCCGGAAATCACGTGGGCCCCACCCGGAAATAACGTGCGCCCCACGGGGAAATCACGTGGGCCCCACCCGGAAATCACGTGGGCCCCACCCGGAAATCACGTGGGCCCCACCCGGAAATCACGTGGGCCCCACGGGGAAATCACGTGGGCCCCACCCGGAAATCACGTGGGCCCCACCCGGAAATCACGTGGGCCCCACCCGGAAATCACGTGGGCCCCACCCGGAAATCACGTGGGCCCCACCCGGAAATCACGTGGGCCCCACCCGGAAATCACGTGGGCCCCACGGGGAAATCACGTGGGCCCCACCCGGAAATCACGTGGGCCCCACCCGGAAATCACGTGGGCCCCACCCGGAAATCACGTGGGGCCCACCCGGAAATCACGTGGGCCCCACGGGGAAATCACGTGGGCCCCACCCGGAAATCACGTGGGCCCCACCCGGAAATCACGTGGGCCCCACCCGGAAATCACGTGGGCCCCACGGGGAAATCACGTGGGCCCCACCCGGAAATCACGTGTGCCTCACCCGGAAATCACGTGGGCCCCACCCGGAAATCACGTGGGCCCCACGGGGAAATCACGTGGGCCCCACCCGGAAATCACGTGGGCCCCACCCGGAAATCACGTGGGCCCCCAGGGGAAATCACGTGGGCCCCACCCGGAAATCACGTGGGCCCCACCCGGAAATCACGTGGGCCCCACACGGAAATCACGTGGGCCCCACCCGGAAATCACGTGGGCCCCACGGGGAAATCACGTGGGCCCCACCCGGAAATCACGTGGGCCCCACCCGGAAATCACGTGGGCCCCACACGGAAATCACGTGGGCCCCACCCGGAAATCACGTGGGCCCCACGGGGAAATCACGTGGGCCCCACCCGGAAATCACGTGGGCCCCACCCGGAAATCACGTGGGCCCCACCCGGAAATCACGTGGGCCCCACCCGGGAATCACGTGGGCCCCACACGGAAATCACGTGGGCCCCACCCGGAAATCACGTGGGACCCACCCGGAAATCACGTGGGCCCCACCCGGAAATCACGTGGGCCCCACCCGGAAATCACGTGGGACCCACCCGGAAATCACGTGGGCCCCACCCGGAAATCACGTGGGCCCCACCCGGAAATCACGTGGGCCCCACGGGGAAATCACGTGGGCCCCACCCGGAAAACACGTGTGCCCCACCCGGAAATCACGTGGGCCCCACCCGGAAATCACGTGGGCCCCACCCGGAAATCACGTGGGCCCCACCCGGAAATCACGTGGGCCCCACCCGGAAATCACGTGGGACCCACCCGGAAATCACGTGGGACCCACCCGGAAATCACGTGGGCCCCACCCGGAAATCACGTGGGCCCCACCCGGAAATCACGTGGGCCCCACCCGGAAATCACGTGGGCCCCACCCGGAAATCACGTGGGCCCCACCCGGAAATCACGTGGGCCCCACCCGGAAATCACGTGGGCCCCACCCGGAAATCACGTGGGGCCCACCCGGAAATCACGTGGGCCCCCAGGGGAAATCACGTGGGCCCCACCCGGAAATCACGTGGGCCCCACCCGGAAATCACGTGGGCCCCACCCGGAAATCACGTGGGCCCCACCCGGAAATCACGTGGGCCCCACCCGGAAATCACGTGGGCCCCACCCGGAAATCACGTGGGCCCCACCTGGAAATCACGTGGGGCCCACCCGGAAATCACGTGGGCCCCCAGGGGAAATCACGTGGGCCCCACCCGGAAATCACGTGGGCCCCACCCGGAAATCACGTGGGCCCCACCCGGAAATCACGTGGGCCCCCAGGGGAAATCACGTGGGCCCCACCCGGAAATCACGTGGGCCCCACCCGGAAATCACGTGGGCCCCACGGGGAAATCACGTGGGCCCCACCCGGAAATCACGTGGGCCCCACCCGGAAATCACGTGGGCCCCACCCGGAAATCACGTGGGCCCCACCCGGAAATCACGTGGGCCCCACCCGGAAATCACGTGGGCCCCACCCGGAAATCACGTGGGCCCCACCCGGAAATCACGTGGGCCCCACCCGGAAATCACGTGGGCCCCACCCGGAAATCACGTGGGCCCCACCCGGAAATCACGTGGGCCCCACCCGGAAATCACGTGGGGCCCACCCGGAAATCTCGTGGGCCCCACGGGGAAATCACGTGGGCCCCACCCGGAAATCACGTGGGCCCCACCCGGAAATCACGTGGGCCCCACCCGGAAATCACGTGGGCCCCACGGGGAAATCACGTGGGCCCCACCCGGAAATCACGTGTGCCTCACCCGGAAATCACGTGGGCCCCACCCGGAAATCACGTGGGCCCCACCCGGAAATCACGTGGGCCCCACCCGGAAATCACGTGGGCCCCACCCGGAAATCACGTGGGCCCCACCCGGAAATCACGTGGGCCCCACCCGGAAATCACGTGGGCCCCACCCGGAAATCACGTGGGCCCCACCCGGAAATCACGTGGGCCCCACCCGGAAATCACGTGGGCCCCACCCGGAAATCACGTGGGCCCCCAGGGGAAATCACGTGGGCCCCAACCGGAAATCACGTGGGCCCCACCCGGAAATCACGTGGGCCCCACCCGGAAATCAGGTGGGCCCCACCCGGAAATCACGTGGGCCCCACCGGGAAATCACGTGGGCCCCACCCGGAAATCACGTGGGCCCCACCCGGAAATCACGTGGGCCCCACCCGGAAATCACGTGGGCCCCACCCGGAAATCACGTGGGCCCCACCCGGAAATCACGTGGGCCCCACCCGGAAATCACGTGGGCCCCACGGGGAAATCACGTGGGCCCCACCCGGAAATCACGTGGGCCCCACCCGGAAATCACGTGGGCCCCACCCGGAAATCACGTGGGCCCCACCCGGAAATCACGTGGGCCCCACCCGGAAATCACGTGTGACTCACCCGGAAATCACATTGGCCCCACCCGGAAATCACGTGGGCCCCACCCGGAAATCACGTGGGCCCCACCCGGAAATCACGTGGGCCCCACCCGGAAATCACGTGGGCGACACGGGGAAATCACGTGGGCCCCACCCGGAAATCACGTGGGCCCCACCCGGAAATCACGTGGGCCCCACCCGGAAATCACGAGGGCCCCACCCGGAAATCACGTGGGCCCCACCCGGAAATCACGTGGGCCCCCAGGGGAAATCACGTGGGCCCCACCCGGAAATCACGTGGGCCCCACCCGGAAATCACGTGGGCCCCACCCGGAAATCACGTGGGCCCCCAGGGGAAATCACGTGGGCCCCACCCGGAAATCACGTGGGCCCCACCCGGAAATCACGTGGGCCCCACCCGGAAATCACGTGGGCCCCACGGGGAAATCACGTGGGCCCCACCCGGAAATCACGTGGGCCCCACCCGGAAATCACGTGGGCCCCACCCGGAAATCACGTGGGGCCCACCCGGAAATCACGTGGGCCCCACGGGGAAATCACGTGGGCCCCACCCGGAAATCATGTGGGCCCCACCCGGAAATCACGTGGGCCCCACGGGGAAATCACGTGGGCCCCACCCGGAAATCACGTGTGCCTCACCCGGAAATCACGTGGGCCCCACCCGGAAATCACGTGGGCCCCACCCGGAAATCACGTGGGCCCCACTCGGAAATCACGTGGGCCCCACCCGGAAATCACGTGGGCCACACGGGGAAATCACGTGGGCCCCACCCGGAAATCACGTGGGCCCCACCCGGAAATCACGTGGGCCCCACCCGGAAATCACGTGGGCCCCACCCGGAAATCACGTGGGCCCCACCCGGAAATCACGTGGGCCCCCAGGGGAAATCACGTGGGCCCCACCCGGAAATCACGTGGGCCCCACCCGGAAATCACGTGGGCCCCACCCGGAAATCACGTGGGCCCCACACGGAAATCACGTGGGCCCCACCCGGAAATCACGTGGGCCCCACCCGGAAATCACGTGGGCCCCACCCGGAAATCACGTGGGCCCCACCCGGAAATCACGTGGGCCCCACCCGGAAATCACGTGGGCCCCACCCGGAAATCACGTGGGCCCCACCCGGAAATCACGTGGGCCCCACCCGGAAATCACGTGGGCCCCACCCGGAAATCACGTGGGCCCCACCCGGAAATCACGTGGGGCCCACCCGGAAATCACGTGGGCCCCCAGGGGAAATCACGTGGGCCCCACCCGGAAATCACGTGGGCCCCACCCGGAAATCACCTGGGCCCCACCCGGAAATCACGTGGGCCCCACCCGGAAATCACGTGGGCCCCACCCGGAAATCACGTGGGCCCCACCCGGAAATCACATGGGCCCCACCCGGAAATCACGTGGGGCCCACCCGGAAATCACGTGGGCCTCCAGGGGAAATCACGTGGGTCCCACCCGGAAATCACGTGGGCCCCACCCGGAAATCACGTGGGCCCCACCCGGAAATCACGTGGGCCCCACCCGGAAATCACGTGGGCCCCACCCGGAAATCACGTGGGCCCCACCCGGAAATCACGTGGGCCCCACCCGGAAATCACGTGGGGCCCACCCGGAAATCACATGGGCCCCCAGGGGAAATCACGTGGGCCCCACCCGGAAATCACGTGGGCCCCACCCGGAAATCACGTGGGCCCCACCCGGAAATCACGTGGGCCCCACCCGGAAATCACGTGGGCCCCACCCGGAAATCACGTGGGCCCCACCCGGAAATCACGTGGGCCCCACCCGGAAATCACGTGGGGCCCACCCGGAAATCACGTAGGCCCCACCCGGAAATCACGTGGGCCCCACGGGGAAATCACGTGGGCCCCACCCGGAAATCACGTGGGCCCCACCCGGAAATCACGTGGGCCCCACCCGGAAATCACGTGGGCCCCACCCAGAAATCACGTGGGCCCCACCCGGAAATCACGTGGGCCCCACCCGGAAATCACGTGGGCCCCACCCGGAAATCACGTGGGCCCCACCCGGAAATCACGTGGGCCCCACGGGGAAATCACGTGGGCCCCACCCGGAAATCACGTGGGCCCCACCCGGAAATCACGTGGGCCCCACCCGGAAATCACGTGGGCCCCACCCAGAAATCACGTGAGCCCCCAGGGGAAATCACGTGGGCCCCACCCGGAAATCACGTGGGCCCCACCCGGAAATCACGTGGGCCCCACGGGGAAATCACGTGGGCCCCACCCGGAAATCACGTGGGCCCCACCCGGAAATCACGTGGGCCCCACCCGGAAATCACGTGGGCCCCACCCGGAAATCACGTGGGGCCCACCCGGAAATCACGTGGGCCCCCAGGGGAAATCACGTGGGCCCCACCCGGAAATCACGTGGGCCCCACCCGGAAATCACGTGGGCCCCACCCGGAAATCACGTGGGCCCCACCCGGAAATCACGTGGGCACCACCCGGAAATCACGTGGGCCCCACCCGGAAATCACGTGGGCCCCACCCGGAAATCACGTGGGCCCCACCCGGAAATCACGTGGGCCCCACCTGGAAATCATGTGGGGCCCACCCGGAAATCACGTGGGCCCCCAGGGGAAATCACGTGGGCCCCACCCGGAAATCACGTGGGCCCCACCCGGAAATCACGTGGGCCCCACCCGGAAATCACGTGGGCCCCCAGGGGAAATCACGTGGGCCCCACCCGGAAATCACGTGGGCCCCACCCGGAAATCACGTGGGCCCCACCCGGAAATCACGTGGGCCCCACCCGGAAATCACGTGGGCCCCACGGGGAAATCACGTGGGCCCCACCCGGAAATCACGTGTGCCTCACCCGGAAATCACGTGGGCCCCACCCGGAAATCACGTGGGCCCCACCCGGAAATCACGTGGGCCCCACCCGGAAATCACGTGGGCCCCACCCGGAAATCACGTGGGCCACACGGGGAAATCACGTGGGCCCCACCCGGAAATCACGTGGGCCCCACCCGGAAATCACGTGGGCCCCACCCGGAAATCACGTGGGCCCCACCCGGAAATCACGTGGGCCCCACCCGGAAATCACGTGGGCCCCACCCGGAAATCACGTGGGCCCCCAGGGGAAATCACGTGGGCCCCACCCGGAAATCACGTGGGCCCCACCCGGAAATCACGTGGGCCCCACCCGGAAATCACGTGGGCCCCACCCGGAAATCACGTGGGCCCCACCCGGAAATCACGTGGGCCCCACCCGGAAATCACGTGGGCCCCACCCGGAAATCATGTGGGCCCCACCCGGAAATCACGTGGGCCCCACCCGGAAATCACGTGGGCACCACCTGGAAATCACGTGGGGCCCACCCGGAAATCACGTGGGCCCCACGCGGAAATCACGTGGGCCCCACCCGGAAATCCCGTGGGCCCCACCCGGAAATCCCGTGGGCCCCACCCGGAAATCACGTGGGCCCCACGGGGAAATCACGTGGGCCCCACCCGGAAATCACGTGTGACTCACCCGGAAATCACGTGGGCCCCACCCGGAAATCACGTGGGCCCCACCCGGAAATCACGTGGGCCCCACCCGGAAATCACGTGGGCCCCACCCGGAAATCACGTGGGCCACACGGGGAAATCACGTGGGCCCCACCCGGAAATCACGTGGGCCCCACCCGGAAATCACGTGGGCCCCACCCGGAAATCACGTGGGCCCCACCCGGAAATCACGTGGGCCCCCAGGGGAAATCACGTGGGCCCCACCCGGAAATCACGTGGGCCCCACGGGGAAATCACGTGGGCCCCACCCGGAAATCACGTGGGCCCCACCCGGAAATCACGTGGGCCCCACCCGGAAATCACGTGGGCCCCACCCGGAAATCACGTGGCCCCACCCGGAAATCTCGTGGGCCCCACCCGGAAATCACGTGGGCCCCACCCGGAAATCACGTGGGCCCCACGGGGAAATCACGTGGGCCCCACCCGGAAATCACGTGGGCCCCACCCGGAAATCACGTGGGCCCCACCCGGAAATCACGTGGGCCCCACCCGGAAATCACGTGGGCCCCACCCGGAAATCACTTGGGCCCCACCCGGAAATCACGTGGGCCCCACCCGGAAATCACGTGGGCCCCACCCGGAAATCACGTGGGCCCCACCCGGAAATCACGTGGGCCCCACCCGGAAATCACGTGGGCCCCACGGGGAAATCACGTGGGCCCCACCCGGAAATCACGTGGGCCCCACGGGGAAATCACGTGGGCCCCACCCGGAAATCACGTGTGCCCCACCCGGAAATCACGTGGGCCCCACCCGGAAATCACGTGGGCCCCACCCGGAAATCACGTGGGCCCCACCCGGAAATCACGTGTGCCCCACCCGGAAATCACGTGGGCCCCACCCGGAAATCACGTGGGCCCCACGGGGAAATCACGTGGGACCCACCCGGAAATCACGTGGGCCCCACCCGGAAATCACGTGGGCCCCATCCGGAAATCACGTGGGCCCCACCCGGAAATCACGTGGGCCCCACGGGGAAATCACGTGGGCCCCACCCGGAAATCACGTGGGCCCCACCCGGAAATCACGTGGGCCCCACCCGGAAATCACGTGGGCCCCACGGGGAAATCACGTGGGCCCCACCCGGAAATCACGTGGGCCCCACCCGGAAATCACGTGGGCCCCACCCGGAAATCACGTGGGCCCCACCCGGAAATCACGTGGGCCCCACCCGGAAATCACGTGGGCCCCACCCGGAAATCACGTGGGCCCCACGGGGAAATCACGTGGGCCCCACCCGGAAATCACGTGGGCCCCACCCGGAAATCACGTGGGCCCCACCCGGAAATCACGTGGGGCCCACCCGGAAATCACGTGGGCCCCACGGGGAAATCACGTGGGCCCCACCCGGAAATCACGTGGGCCCCACCCGGAAATCACGTGGGCCCCACCCGGAAATCACGTGGGCCCCACCCGGAAATCACGTGGGCCCCACCCGGAAATCACGTGGGCCCCACGGGGAAATCACGTGGGCCCCACCCGGAAATCAGGTGGGCCCCACCCGGAAATCACGTGGGCCCCACGGGGAAATCACGTGGGCCCCCAGGGGAAATCACGTGGGCCCCACCCGGAAATCACGTGGGCCCCACCCGGAAATCACGTGGGCCCCACCCGGAAATCACGTGGGCCCCACCCGGAAATCACGTGGGCCCCACCCGGAAATCACGTGGGCCCCACCCGGAAATCACGTGGGCCCCACCCGGAAATCACGTGGGCCCCCAGGGGAAATCACGTGGGCCCCACCCGGAAATCACGTGGGCCCCACCCGGAAATCACGTGGGCCCCACCCGGAAATCACGTGGGCCCCACCCGGAAATCACGTGGGCCCCACCCGGAAATCACTTGGGCCCCACCCGGAAATCACGTGGGCCCCACCCGGAATTCACGTGGGCCCCACGGGGAAATCACGTGGGCCCCACCTGGAAATCACGTGGGCCCCACCCGGAAATCACGTGGGCCCCACTCGGAAATCACGTGGGGCCCACCCGGAAATCACGTGGGCCCCACGGGGAAATCACGTGGGCCCCACCCGGAAATCACGTGGGCCCCACCCGGAAATCACGTGGGCCCCACCCGGAAATCACGTGGGCCCCACGGGGAAATCACGTGGGCCCCACCCGGAAATCACGTGGGCCCCACTCGGAAATCACGTGGGGCCCACCCGGAAATCACGTGGGCCCCACGGGGAAATCACGTGGGCCCCACCCGGAAATCACGTGGGCCCCACCCGGAAATCACGTGGGCCCCACCCGGAAATCACGTGGGCCCCACGGGGAAATCACGTGGGCCCCACCCGGAAATCACGTGTGACTCACCCGGAAATCACGTGGGCCCCACCCGGAAGTCACGTGGGCCCCACCCGGGAAATCACGTGGGCCCCACCCGGAAATCACGTGGGCCCCACCCGGAAATCACGTGGGCCACACGGGGAAATCACGTGGGCCCCACCCGGAAATCACGTGGGCCCCACCCGGAAATCACGTGGGCCCCACCCGGAAATCACGTGGGCCCCACTCGGAAATCACGTGGGCCCCACCCGGAAATCACGTGGGCCCCACCCGGAAATCACGTGGGCCCCACCCGGAAATCACGTGTGCCTCACCCGGAAATCACGTGGGCCCCACCCGGAAATCACGTGGGCCCCACCCGGAAATCACGTGGGCCCCACCCGGAAATCACGTGGGCCCCACCCGGAAATCACGTGGGCCACACGGGGAAATCACGTGGGCCCCATCCGGAAATCACGTGGGCCCCACCCGGAAATCACGTGGGCCCCACCCGGAAATCACGTGGGCCCCACCCGGAAATCACGTGGGCCCCACCCGGAAATCACGTGGGCCCCACCCGGAAATCACGTGGGCCCCCAGGGGAAATCACGTGGGCCCCACCCGGAAATCACGTGGGCCCCACCCGGAAATCACGTGGGCCCCACCCGGAAATCAGGTGGGCCCCACCCGGAAATCACGTGGGCCCCACCCGGAAATCACGTGGGCCCCACCCGGAAATCACGTGGGCCCCACCCGGAAATCACGTGGGCCCCACCCGGAAATCACGTGGGCCCCACCCGGAAATCACGTGGGCCCCACGGGGAAATCACGTGGGCCCCACCCGGAAATCACGTGTGCCCCACCCGGAAATCACGTGGGCCCCACCCGGAAATCACGTGGGCCCCACCTGGAAATCACGTGGGCCCCTCCCGGAAATCACGTGGGCCCCACCCGGAAATCACGTGGGCCCCACCCGGAAATCACGTGGGCCCCACCCGGAAATCACGTGGGCCCCACCCGGAAATCACGTGGGCCCCACCCGGAAATCACGTGGGCCCCACGGGGAAATCACGTGGGCCCCACCCGGAAATCAGGTGGGCCCCACCCGGAAATCACGTGGGCCCCACGGGGAAATCACGTGGGCCCCCAGGGGAAATCACGTGGGCCCCACCCGGAAATCACGTGGGCCCCACCCGGAAATCACGTGGGCCCCACCCGGAAATCACGTGGGCCCCACCCGGAAATCACGTGGGCCCCACCCGGAAATCACGTGGGCCCCACCCGGAAATCACGTGGGCCCCACGGGGAAATCACGTGGGCCCCACCCGGAAATCACGTGGGCCCCACCCGGAAATCACGTGGGCCCCACCCGGAAATCACGTGGGCCCCACCCGGAAATCACGTGGGCCCCACGGGGAAATCACCTGGGCCCCACCCGGAAATCACGTGGGCCCCACCCGGAAATCACGTGGGCCCCACCCGGAAATCACGTGGGCCCCACCCGGAAATCACGTGGGCCCCACCCGGAAATCACGTGGGCCCCACCCGGAAATCACGTGGGCCCCACCCGGAAATCACGTGGGCCCCACGGGGAAATCACGTGGGCCCCACCCGGAAATCACGTGGGCCCCACCCGGAAATCACGTGGGCCCCACCCGGAAATCACGTGGGCCCCACCCGGAAATCACGTGGGCCCCACCCGGAAATCACGTGGGCCCCACCCGGAAATCACGTGGGCCCCACCCGGAAATCACGTGGGCCCCACCCGGAAATCACGTGGGCCCCACCCGGAAATCACGTGGGCACCACCCGGAAATCACGTGGGCCCCACCCGGAAATCACGTGGGCCCCACCCGGAAATCACGTGGGCCCCACCCGGAAATCACGTGGGCCCCACGGGGAAATCACGTGGGCCCCACCCGGAAATCACGTGGGCCCCACCCGGAAATCACATGGGGCCCACCCGGAAATCACGTGGGCCCCACCGGGAAACCACGTGGGCCCCACGGGGAAATCACGTGGGCCCCCAGGGGAAGTCACGTGGGCCCCACCCGGAAATCACGTGGGCCCCAACCGGAAATCACGTGGGCCCCACCCGGAAATCACGTGGGCCCCACGGGGAAATCACGTGGGCCCCACCCGGAAATCACGTGGGCCCCACCCGGAAATCACGTGGGCCCCATCCGGAAATCACGTGGGCCCCACCCGGAAATCACGTGGGCCCCACCCGGAAATCACGTGGGCCCCACCCGGAAATCACGTGGGCCCCACCCGGAAATCACGTGGGCCCCACCCGGAAATCACGTGGGCCCCATCCTGAAATCACGTGGGCCCCACCCGGAAATCACGTGGGCCCCACCCGGAAATCACGTGGGCCCCACCCGGAAATCACGTGGGCCCCACCCGGAAATCACGTGGGCCCCACCCGGAAATCACGTGGGCCCCACCCGGAAATCACGTGGGGCCCACCCGGAAATCCGGTGGGCCCCACGGGGAAATCACGTGGGCCCCACCCGGAAATCACGTGGGCCCCACCCGGAAATCACGTGGGCCCCACCCGGAAATCACGTGGGCCCCACCCGGAAATCACGTGGGCCCCACCCGGAAATCACGTGGGCCCCACCCGGAAATCACGTGGGCCCCCAGGGGAAATCACGTGGGCCCCACCCGGAAATCACGTGGGCCCCACCCGGAAATCACGTGGGCCCCACCCGGAAATCACGTGGGCCCCACGGGGAAATCACGTGGGCCCCACCCGGAAATCACGTGGGCCCCACCCGGAAATCACGTGGGCCCCACCCGGAAATCACGTGGGCCCCAGCCGGAAAACACGTGGGCCCCACCCGGAAATCACGTGGGCCCCACCCGGAAATCACGTGGGCCCCACGGGGAAATCACGTGGGCCCCACCCGGAAATCACGTGGGCCCCACCCAGAAATCACGTGGGCCCCACCCGGAAATCACGTGGGGCCCACCCGGAAATCACGTGGGCCCCACGGGGAAATCACGTGGGCCCCACCCGGAAATCACGTGGGCCCCACCCGGAAATCACGTGGGCCCCACCCGGAAATCACGTGGGCCCCACCCGGAAATCACGTGGGCCCCACGGGGAAATCACGTGGGCCCCACCCGGAAATCACGTGTGACTCACCCGGAAATCACGTGGGCCCCACCCGGAAATCACGTGGGCCCCACCCGGAAATCACGTGGGCCCCACCCGGAAATCACGTGGGCCACACGGGGAAATCACGTGGGCCCCACCCGGAAATCACGTGGGCCCCACCCGGAAATCACGTGGGCCCCACCCGGAAATCACGAGGGCCCCACCCGGAAATCACGTGGGCCCCACCCGGAAATCACGTGGGCCCCCAGGGGAAATCACGTGGGCACCACCCGGAAATCACGTGGGCCCCACCCGGAAATCACGTGGGCCCCACCCGGAAATCACTTGGGCCCCACCCGGAAATCACGTGGGCCCCACCCGGAAATCACGTGGGCCCCACCCGGAAATCACGTGGGCCCCACCCGGAAATCACGTGGGCCCCACCCGGAAATCTCGTGGGCCCCACCCGGAAATCACGTGGGCCCCACCCGGAAATCACGTGGGCCCCACCCGGAAATCACGTGGGCCCCACCCGGAAATCTCGTGGGCCCCACCCGGAAATCACGTGGGCCCCACCCGGAAATCACGTGTGCCTCACCCGGAAATCACGTGGGCCCCACCCGGAAATCACGTGGGCCCCACCCGGAAATCACGTGGGCCCCACCCGGAAATCACGTGGGCCCCACCCGGAAATCACGTGGGCCACACGGGGAAATCACGTGGGCCCCATCCGGAAATCACGTGGGCCCCACCCGGAAATCACGTGGGCCCCACCCGGAAATCACGTGGGCCCCACCCGGAAATCACGTGGGCCCCACCCGGAAATCACGTGGGCCCCACCCGGAAATCACGTGGGCCCCCAGGGGAAATCACGTGGGCCCCACCCGGAAATCACGTGGGCCCCACCCGGAAATCACGTGGGCCCCACCCGGAAATCAGGTGGGCCCCACCCGGAAATCACGTGGGCCCCACCCGGAAATCACGTGGGCCCCACCCGGAAATCACGTGGGCCCCACCCGGAAATCACGTGGGCCCCACCCGGAAATCACGTGGGCCCCACCCGGAAATCACGTGGGCCCCACGGGGAAATCACGTGGGCCCCACCCGGAAATCACGTGTGCCCCACCCGGAAATCACGTGGGCCCCACCCGGAAATCACGTGGGCCCCACCTGGAAATCACGTGGGCCCCTCCCGGAAATCACGTGGGCCCCACCCGGAAATCACGTGGGCCCCACCCGGAAATCACGTGGGCCCCACCCGGAAATCACGTGGGCCCCACCCGGAAATCACGTGGGCCCCACCCGGAAATCACGTGGGCCCCACGGGGAAATCACGTGGGCCCCACCCGGAAATCAGGTGGGCCCCACCCGGAAATCACGTGGGCCCCACGGGGAAATCACGTGGGCCCCCAGGGGAAATCACGTGGGCCCCACCCGGAAATCACGTGGGCCCCACCCGGAAATCACGTGGGCCCCACCCGGAAATCACGTGGGCCCCACCCGGAAATCACGTGGGCCCCACCCGGAAATCACGTGGGCCCCACCCGGAAATCACGTGGGCCCCACGGGGAAATCACGTGGGCCCCACCCGGAAATCACGTGGGCCCCACCCGGAAATCACGTGGGCCCCACCCGGAAATCACGTGGGCCCCACCCGGAAATCACGTGGGCCCCACGGGGAAATCACCTGGGCCCCACCCGGAAATCACGTGGGCCCCACCCGGAAATCACGTGGGCCCCACCCGGAAATCACGTGGGCCCCACCCGGAAATCACGTGGGCCCCACCCGGAAATCACGTGGGCCCCACCCGGAAATCACGTGGGCCCCACCCGGAAATCACGTGGGCCCCACGGGGAAATCACGTGGGCCCCACCCGGAAATCACGTGGGCCCCACCCGGAAATCACGTGGGCCCCACCCGGAAATCACGTGGGCCCCACCCGGAAATCACGTGGGCCCCACCCGGAAATCACGTGGGCCCCACCCGGAAATCACGTGGGCCCCACCCGGAAATCACGTGGGCCCCACCCGGAAATCACGTGGGCCCCACCCGGAAATCACGTGGGCACCACCCGGAAATCACGTGGGCCCCACCCGGAAATCACGTGGGCCCCACCCGGAAATCACGTGGGCCCCACCCGGAAATCACGTGGGCCCCACGGGGAAATCACGTGGGCCCCACCCGGAAATCACGTGGGCCCCACCCGGAAATCACATGGGGCCCACCCGGAAATCACGTGGGCCCCACCGGGAAACCACGTGGGCCCCACGGGGAAATCACGTGGGCCCCCAGGGGAAGTCACGTGGGCCCCACCCGGAAATCACGTGGGCCCCACCCGGAAATCACGTGGGCCCCACCCGGAAATCACGTGGGCCCCACGGGGAAATCACGTGGGCCCCACCCGGAAATCACGTGGGCCCCACCCGGAAATCACGTGGGCCCCATCCGGAAATCACGTGGGCCCCACCCGGAAATCACGTGGGCCCCACCCGGAAATCACGTGGGCCCCACCCGGAAATCACGTGGGCCCCACCCGGAAATCACGTGGGCCCCACCCGGAAATCACGTGGGCCCCATCCTGAAATCACGTGGGCCCCACCCGGAAATCACGTGGGCCCCACCCGGAAATCACGTGGGCCCCACCCGGAAATCACGTGGGCCCCACCCGGAAATCACGTGGGCCCCACCCGGAAATCACGTGGGCCCCACCCGGAAATCACGTGGGGCCCACCCGGAAATCCGGTGGGCCCCACGGGGAAATCACGTGGGCCCCACCCGGAAATCACGTGGGCCCCACCCGGAAATCACGTGGGCCCCACCCGGAAATCACGTGGGCCCCACCCGGAAATCACGTGGGCCCCACCCGGAAATCACGTGGGCCCCACCCGGAAATCACGTGGGCCCCCAGGGGAAATCACGTGGGCCCCACCCGGAAATCACGTGGGCCCCACCCGGAAATCACGTGGGCCCCACCCGGAAATCACGTGGGCCCCACGGGGAAATCACGTGGGCCCCACCCGGAAATCACGTGGGCCCCACCCGGAAATCACGTGGGCCCCACCCGGAAATCACGTGGGCCCCAGCCGGAAAACACGTGGGCCCCACCCGGAAATCACGTGGGCCCCACCCGGAAATCACGTGGGCCCCACGGGGAAATCACGTGGGCCCCACCCGGAAATCACGTGGGCCCCACCCAGAAATCACGTGGGCCCCACCCGGAAATCACGTGGGGCCCACCCGGAAATCACGTGGGCCCCACGGGGAAATCACGTGGGCCCCACCCGGAAATCACGTGGGCCCCACCCGGAAATCACGTGGGCCCCACCCGGAAATCACGTGGGCCCCACCCGGAAATCACGTGGGCCCCACGGGGAAATCACGTGGGCCCCACCCGGAAATCACGTGTGACTCACCCGGAAATCACGTGGGCCCCACCCGGAAATCACGTGGGCCCCACCCGGAAATCACGTGGGCCCCACCCGGAAATCACGTGGGCCACACGGGGAAATCACGTGGGCCCCACCCGGAAATCACGTGGGCCCCACCCGGAAATCACGTGGGCCCCACCCGGAAATCACGAGGGCCCCACCCGGAAATCACGTGGGCCCCACCCGGAAATCACGTGGGCCCCCAGGGGAAATCACGTGGGCACCACCCGGAAATCACGTGGGCCCCACCCGGAAATCACGTGGGCCCCACCCGGAAATCACTTGGGCCCCACCCGGAAATCACGTGGGCCCCACCCGGAAATCACGTGGGCCCCACCCGGAAATCACGTGGGCCCCACCCGGAAATCACGTGGGCCCCACCCGGAAATCTCGTGGGCCCCACCCGGAAATCACGTGGGCCCCACCCGGAAATCACGTGGGCCCCACGGGGAAATCACGTGTGCCCCACCCGGAAATCACGTGGGCCCCACCCGGAAATCACGTGGGCCCCACCCGGAAATCACGTGGGCCCCACCCGGAAATCACGTGGGCCCCACCCGGAAATCACGTGGGCCCCCAGGGGAAATCACGTGGGCCCCACCCGGAAATCACGTGGGCCCCACCCGGAAATCACGTGGGCCCCACCCGGAAATCACGTGGGCCCCACCCGGAAATCACGTGGGCCCCACCCGGAAATCACGTGGGCCCCACCCGGAAATCACGTGGGCCCCACCCGGAAATCACGTGGGGCCCACCCGGAAATCACGTGGGCCCCACGGGGAAATCACCTGGGCCCCACCCGGAAATCATGTGGGCCCCACCCGGAAATCACGTGGGCCCCACGGGGAAATCACGTGGGCCCCACCCGGAAATCACGTGTGCCTCACCCGGAAATCACGTGGGCCCCACCCGGAAATCACGTGGGCCCCACCCGGAAATCACGTGGGCCCCACTCGGAAATCACGTGGGCCCCACCCGGAAATCACGTGGGCCACACGGGGAAATCACGTGGGCCCCACCCGGAAATCACGTGGGCCCCACCCGGAAATCACGTGGGCCCCACCCGGAAATCACGTGGGCCCCACCCGGAAATCACGTGGGCCCCACCCGGAAATCACGTGGGCCCCCAGGGGAAATCACGTGGGCCCCACCCGGAAATCACGTGGGCCCCACCCGGAAATCACGTGGGCCCCACCCGGAAATCACGTGGGCCCCACACGGAAATCACGTGGGCCCCACCCGGAAATCACGTGGGCCCCACCCGGAAATCACGTGGGCCCCACCCGGAAATCACGTGGGCCCCACCCGGAAATCACGTGGGCCCCACCCGGAAATCACGTGGGCCCCACCCGGAAATCACGTGGGCCCCACCCGGAAATCACGTGGGCCCCACGGGGAAATCACGTGGGCCCCACCCGGAAAACACGTGTGCCCCACCCGGAAATCACGTGGGCCCCACCCGGAAATCACGTGGGCCCCACCCGGAAATCACGTGGGCCCCACCCGGAAATCACGTGGGCCCCACCCGGAAATCACGTGGGGCCCACCCGGAAATCACGTGGGCCCCCAGGGGAAATCACGTGGGCCCCACCCGGAAATCACGTGGGCCCCACCCGGAAATCACGTGGGCCCCACCCGGAAATCACGTGGGCCCCACCCGGAAATCACGTGGGCCCCACCCGGAAATCACGTGGGCCCCACACGGAAATCACATGGGCCCCACCCGGAAATCACGTGGGGCCCACCCGGAAATCACGTGGGCCTCCAGGGGAAATCACGTGGGTCCCACCCGGAAATCACGTGGGCCCCACCCGGAAATCACGTGGGCCCCACCCGGAAATCACGTGGGCCCCACCCGGAAATCACGTGGGCCCCACCCGGAAATCACGTGGGCCCCACCCGGAAATCACGTGGGCCCCACCTGGAAATCACGTGGGGCCCACCCGGAAATCACGTGGGCCCCCAGGGGAAATCACGTGGGCCCCACCCGGAAATCACGTGGGCCCCACCCGGAAATCACGTGGGCCCCACCCGGAAATCACGTGGGCCCCACCCGGAAATCACGTGGGCCCCACCCGGAAATCACGTGGGCCCCACCCGGAAATCACGTGGGCCCCACCCGGAAATCACGTGGGCCCCACCCGGAAATCACGTGGGCCCCACCCGGAAATCACGTGGGCCCCACCCGGAAATCACGTGTGCCTCACCCGGAAATCACGTGGGCCCCACCCGGAAATCACGTGGGCCCCACCCGGAAATCACGTGGGCCCCACTCGGAAATCACGTGGGCCCCACCCGGAAATCACGTGGGCCACACGGGGAAATCACGTGGGCCCCACCCGGAAATCACGTGGGCCCCACCCGGAAATCACGTGGGCCCCACCCGGAAATCACGTGGGCCCCACCCGGAAATCACGTGGGCCCCACCCGGAAATCACGTGGGCCCCCAGGGGAAATCACGTGGGCCCCACCCGGAAATCACGTGGGCCCCACCCGGAAATCACGTGGGCCCCACCCGGAAATCACGTGGGCCCCACACGGAAATCACGTGGGCCCCACCCGGAAATCACGTGGGCCCCACCCGGAAATCACGTGGGCCCCACCCGGAAATCACGTGGGCCCCACCCGGAAATCACGTGGGCCCCACCCGGAAATCACGTGGGCCCCACCCGGAAATCACGTGGGCCCCACCCGGAAATCACGTGGGCCCCACCCGGAAATCACGTGGGCCCCACCCGGAAATCACGTGGGCCCCACCCGGAAATCACGTGGGCCCCACCCGGAAATCACGTGGGCCCCACGGGGAAATCACGTGGGCCCCACCCGGAAAACACGTGTGCCCCACCCGGAAATCACGTGGGCCCCACCCGGAAATCACGTGGGCCCCACCCGGAAATCACGTGGGCCCCACCCGGAAATCACGTGGGCCCCACCCGGAAATCACGTGGGGCCCACCCGGAAATCACGTGGGCCCCCAGGGGAAATCACGTGGGCCCCACCCGGAAATCACGTGGGCCCCACCCGGAAATCACGTGGGCCACACGGGGAAATCACGTGGGCCCCACCCGGAAATCACGTGGGCCCCACCCGGAAATCACGTGGGCCCCACCCGGAAATCACGAGGGCCCCACCCGGAAATCACGTGGGCCCCACCCGGAAATCACGTGGGCCCCCAGGGGAAATCACGTGGGCACCACCCGGAAATCACGTGGGCCCCACCCGGAAATCACGTGGGCCCCACCCGGAAATCACTTGGGCCCCACCCGGAAATCACGTGGGCCCCACCCGGAAATCACGTGGGCCCCACCCGGAAATCACGTGGGCCCCACCCGGAAATCACGTGGGCCCCACCCGGAAATCTCGTGGGCCCCACCCGGAAATCACGTGGGCCCCACCCGGAAATCACGTGGGCCCCACGGGGAAATCACGTGTGCCCCACCCGGAAATCACGTGGGCCCCACCCGGAAATCACGTGGGCCCCACCCGGAAATCACGTGGGCCCCACCCGGAAATCACGTGGGCCCCACCCGGAAATCACGTGGGCCCCCAGGGGAAATCACGTGGGCCCCACCCGGAAATCACGTGGGCCCCACCCGGAAATCACGTGGGCCCCACCCGGAAATCACGTGGGCCCCACGGGGAAATCACGTGGGCCCCACCCGGAAATCACGTGGGCCCCACCCGGAAATCACGTGGGCCCCACCCGGAAATCACGTGGGGCCCACCCGGAAATCACGTGGGCCCCACGGGGAAATCACCTGGGCCCCACCCGGAAATCATGTGGGCCCCACCCGGAAATCACGTGGGCCCCACGGGGAAATCACGTGGGCCCCACCCGGAAATCACGTGTGCCTCACCCGGAAATCACGTGGGCCCCACCCGGAAATCACGTGGGCCCCACCCGGAAATCACGTGGGCCCCACTCGGAAATCACGTGGGCCCCACCCGGAAATCACGTGGGCCACACGGGGAAATCACGTGGGCCCCACCCGGAAATCACGTGGGCCCCACCCGGAAATCACGTGGGCCCCACCCGGAAATCACGTGGGCCCCACCCGGAAATCACGTGGGCCCCACCCGGAAATCACGTGGGCCCCCAGGGGAAATCACGTGGGCCCCACCCGGAAATCACGTGGGCCCCACCCGGAAATCACGTGGGCCCCACCCGGAAATCACGTGGGCCCCACACGGAAATCACGTGGGCCCCACCCGGAAATCACGTGGGCCCCACCCGGAAATCACGTGGGCCCCACCCGGAAATCACGTGGGCCCCACCCGGAAATCACGTGGGCCCCACCCGGAAATCACGTGGGCCCCACCCGGAAATCACGTGGGCCCCACCCGGAAATCACGTGGGCCCCACGGGGAAATCACGTGGGCCCCACCCGGAAAACACGTGTGCCCCACCCGGAAATCACGTGGGCCCCACCCGGAAATCACGTGGGCCCCACCCGGAAATCACGTGGGCCCCACCCGGAAATCACGTGGGCCCCACCCGGAAATCACGTGGGGCCCACCCGGAAATCACGTGGGCCCCCAGGGGAAATCACGTGGGCCCCACCCGGAAATCACGTGGGCCCCACCCGGAAATCACGTGGGCCCCACCCGGAAATCACGTGGGCCCCACCCGGAAATCACGTGGGCCCCACCCGGAAATCACGTGGGCCCCACACGGAAATCACATGGGCCCCACCCGGAAATCACGTGGGGCCCACCCGGAAATCACGTGGGCCTCCAGGGGAAATCACGTGGGTCCCACCCGGAAATCACGTGGGCCCCACCCGGAAATCACGTGGGCCCCACCCGGAAATCACGTGGGCCCCACCCGGAAATCACGTGGGCCCCACCCGGAAATCACGTGGGCCCCACCCGGAAATCACGTGGGCCCCACCTGGAAATCACGTGGGGCCCACCCGGAAATCACGTGGGCCCCCAGGGGAAATCACGTGGGCCCCACCCGGAAATCACGTGGGCCCCACCCGGAAATCACGTGGGCCCCACCCGGAAATCACGTGGGCCCCACCCGGAAATCACGTGGGCCCCACCCGGAAATCACGTGGGCCCCACCCGGAAATCACGTGGGCCCCACCCGGAAATCACGTGGGCCCCACCCGGAAATCACGTGGGCCCCACCCGGAAATCACGTGGGCCCCACCCGGAAATCACGTGTGCCTCACCCGGAAATCACGTGGGCCCCACCCGGAAATCACGTGGGCCCCACCCGGAAATCACGTGGGCCCCACTCGGAAATCACGTGGGCCCCACCCGGAAATCACGTGGGCCACACGGGGAAATCACGTGGGCCCCACCCGGAAATCACGTGGGCCCCACCCGGAAATCACGTGGGCCCCACCCGGAAATCACGTGGGCCCCACCCGGAAATCACGTGGGCCCCACCCGGAAATCACGTGGGCCCCCAGGGGAAATCACGTGGGCCCCACCCGGAAATCACGTGGGCCCCACCCGGAAATCACGTGGGCCCCACCCGGAAATCACGTGGGCCCCACACGGAAATCACGTGGGCCCCACCCGGAAATCACGTGGGCCCCACCCGGAAATCACGTGGGCCCCACCCGGAAATCACGTGGGCCCCACCCGGAAATCACGTGGGCCCCACCCGGAAATCACGTGGGCCCCACCCGGAAATCACGTGGGCCCCACCCGGAAATCACGTGGGCCCCACCCGGAAATCACGTGGGCCCCACCCGGAAATCACGTGGGCCCCACCCGGAAATCACGTGGGCCCCACCCGGAAATCACGTGGGCCCCACGGGGAAATCACGTGGGCCCCACCCGGAAAACACGTGTGCCCCACCCGGAAATCACGTGGGCCCCACCCGGAAATCACGTGGGCCCCACCCGGAAATCACGTGGGCCCCACCCGGAAATCACGTGGGCCCCACCCGGAAATCACGTGGGGCCCACCCGGAAATCACGTGGGCCCCCAGGGGAAATCACGTGGGCCCCACCCGGAAATCACGTGGGCCCCACCCGGAAATCACGTGGGCCCCACCCGGAAATCACGTGGGCCCCACCCGGAAATCACGTGGGCCCCACCCGGAAATCACGTGGGCCCCACACGGAAATCACATGGGCCCCACCCGGAAATCACGTGGGGCCCACCCGGAAATCACGTGGGCCTCCAGGGGAAATCACGTGGGTCCCACCCGGAAATCACGTGGGCCCAACCCGGAAATCACGTGGGCCCCACCCGGAAATCACGTGGGCCCCACCCGGAAATCACGTGGGCCCCACCCGGAAATCACGTGGGCCCCACCCGGAAATCACGTGGGCCCCACCTGGAAATCACGTGGGGCCCACCCGGAAATCACGTGGGCCCCCAGGGGAAATCACGTGGGCCCCACCCGGAAATCACGTGGGCCCCACCCGGAAATCACGTGGGCCCCACCCGGAAATCACGTGGGCCCCACCCGGAAATCACGTGGGCCCCACCCGGAAATCACGTGGGCCCCACCCGGAAATCACGTGGGCCCCACCCGGAAATCACGTGGGCCCCACCCGGAAATCACGTGGGCCCCACGGGGAAATCACGTGGGCCCCACCCGGAAATCACGTGTGCCTCACCCGGAAATCACGTGGGCCCCACCCGGAAATCACGTGGGCCCCACCCGGAAATCACGTGGGCCCCACTCGGAAATCACGTGGGCCCCACCCGGAAATCACGTGGGCCACACGGGGAAATCACGTGGGCCCCACCCGGAAATCACGTGGGCCCCACCCGGAAATCACGTGGGCCCCACCCGGAAATCACGTGGGCCCCACCCGGAAATCACGTGGGCCCCACCCGGAAATCACGTGGGCCCCCAGGGGAAATCACGTGGGCCCCACCCGGAAATCACGTGGGCCCCACCCGGAAATCACGTGGGCCCCACCCGGAAATCACGTGGGCCCCACACGGAAATCACGTGGGCCCCACCCGGAAATCACGTGGGCCCCACCCGGAAATCACGTGGGCCCCACCCGGAAATCACGTGGGCCCCACCCGGAAATCACGTGGGCCCCACCCGGAAATCACGTGGGCCCCACCCGGAAATCACGTGGGCCCCACCCGGAAATCACGTGGGCCCCACCCGGAAATCACGTGGGCCCCACCCGGAAATCACGTGGGCCCCACCCGGAAATCACGTGGGCCCCACCCGGAAATCACGTGGGCCCCACGGGGAAATCACGTGGGCCCCACCCGGAAAACACGTGTGCCCCACCCGGAAATCACGTGGGCCCCACCCGGAAATCACGTGGGCCCCACCCGGAAATCACGTGGGCCCCACCCGGAAATCACGTGGGCCCCACCCGGAAATCACGTGGGGCCCACCCGGAAATCACGTGGGCCCCCAGGGGAAATCACGTGGGCCCCACCCGGAAATCACGTGGGCCCCACCCGGAAATCACGTGGGCCCCACCCGGAAATCACGTGGGCCCCACCCGGAAATCACGTGGGCCCCACCCGGAAATCACGTGGGCCCCACACGGAAATCACATGGGCCCCACCCGGAAATCACGTGGGGCCCACCCGGAAATCACGTGGGCCTCCAGGGGAAATCACGTGGGTCCCACCCGGAAATCACGTGGGCCCCACCCGGAAATCACGTGGGCCCCACCCGGAAATCACGTGGGCCCCACCCGGAAATCACGTGGGCCCCACCCGGAAATCACGTGGGCCCCACCCGGAAATCACGTGGGCCCCACCTGGAAATCACGTGGGGCCCACCCGGAAATCACGTGGGCCCCCAGGGGAAATCACGTGGGCCCCACCCGGAAATCACGTGGGCCCCACCCGGAAATCACGTGGGCCCCACCCGGAAATCACGTGGGCCCCACCCGGAAATCACGTGGGCCCCACCCGGAAATCACGTGGGCCCCACCCGGAAATCACGTGGGCCCCACCCGGAAATCACGTGGGCCCCACCCGGAAATCACGTGGGCCCCACCCGGAAATCACGTGGGCCCCACCCGGAAATCACGTGGGCCCCACCCGGAAATCACGTGGGCCCCACCCGGAAATCACGTGGGCCCCACGGGGAAATCACGTGGGCCCCACCCGGAAAACACGTGTGCCCCACCCGGAAATCTCGTGGGCCCCACCCGGAAATCACGTGGGCCCCACCCGGAAATCACGTGGGCCCCACCCGGAAATCACGTGGGCCCCACCCGGAAATCACGTGGGGCCCACCCGGAAATCACGTGGGCCCCCAGGGGAAATCACGTGGGCCCCACCCGGAAATCACGTGGGCCCCACCCGGAAATCACGTGGGCCCCACCCGGAAATCACGTGGGCCCCACCCGGAAATCACGTGGGCCCCACCCGGAAATCACGTGGGCCCCACACGGAAATCACATGGGCCCCACCCGGAAATCACGTGGGGCCCACCCGGAAATCACGTGGGCCTCCAGGGGAAATCACGTGGGTCCCACCCGGAAATCACGTGGGCCCCACCCGGAAATCACGTGGGCCCCACCCGGAAATCACGTGGGCCCCACCCGGAAATCACGTGGGCCCCACCCGGAAATCACGTGGGCCCCACCCGGAAATCACGTGGGCCCCACCTGGAAATCACGTGGGGCCCACCCGGAAATCACGTGGGCCCCCAGGGGAAATCACGTGGGCCCCACCCGGAAATCACGTGGGCCCCACCCGGAAATCACGTGGGCCCCACCCGGAAATCACGTGGGCCCCACCCGGAAATCACGTGGGCCCCACCCGGAAATCACGTGGGCCCCACCCGGAAATCACGTGGGCCCCACCCGGAAATCACGTGGGCCCCACCCGGAAATCACGTGGGCCCCACCCGGAAATCACGTGGGCCCCACCCGGAAATCACGTGTGCCTCACCCGGAAATCACGTGGGCCCCACCCGGAAATCACGTGGGCCCCACCCGGAAATCACGTGGGCCCCACTCGGAAATCACGTGGGCCCCACCCGGAAATCACGTGGGCCACACGGGGAAATCACGTGGGCCCCACCCGGAAATCACGTGGGCCCCACCCGGAAATCACGTGGGCCCCACCCGGAAATCACGTGGGCCCCACCCGGAAATCACGTGGGCCCCACCCGGAAATCACGTGGGCCCCCAGGGGAAATCACGTGGGCCCCACCCGGAAATCACGTGGGCCCCACCCGGAAATCACGTGGGCCCCACCCGGAAATCACGTGGGCCCCACACGGAAATCACGTGGGCCCCACCCGGAAATCACGTGGGCCCCACCCGGAAATCACGTGGGCCCCACCCGGAAATCACGTGGGCCCCACCCGGAAATCACGTGGGCCCCACCCGGAAATCACGTGGGCCCCACCCGGAAATCACGTGGGCCCCACCCGGAAATCACGTGGGCCCCACCCGGAAATCACGTGGGCCCCACCCGGAAATCACGTGGGCCCCACCCGGAAATCACGTGGGCCCCACCCGGAAATCACGTGGGCCCCACGGGGAAATCACGTGGGCCCCACCCGGAAAACACGTGTGCCCCACCCGGAAATCACGTGGGCCCCACCCGGAAATCACGTGGGCCCCACCCGGAAATCACGTGGGCCCCACCCGGAAATCACGTGGGCCCCACCCGGAAATCACCTGGGGCCCACCCGGAAATCACGTGGGCCCCCAGGGGAAATCACGTGGGCCCCACCCGGAAATCACGTGGGCCCCACCCGGAAATCACGTGGGCCCCACCCGGAAATCACGTGGGCCCCACCCGGAAATCACGTGGGCCCCACCCGGAAATCACGTGGGGCCCACCCGGAAATCACGTGGGCCCCACGGGGAAATCACGTGGGCCCCACCCGGAAATCACGTGGGCCCCACCCGGAAATCACGTGGGCCCCACCCGGAAATCACGTGGGCCCCACCCGGAAATCACGTGGGCCCCACGGGGAAATCACGTGGGCCCCACCCGGAAATCACGTGTGACTCACCCGGAAATCACGTGGGCCCCACCCGGAAATCACGTGGGCCCCACCCGGAAATCACGTGGGCCCCACCCGGAAATCACGTGGGCCCCACCCGGAAATCACGTGGGCCCCACCCGGAAATCACGTGGGCCCCACCCGGAAATCACGTGGGCCCCACGGGGAAATCACGTGGGCCCCACCCGGAAATCACGTGTGACTCACCCGGAAATCACGTGGGCCCCACCCGGAAATCACGTGGGCCCCACCCGGAAATCACGTGGGCCCCACCCGGAAATCACGTGGGCCACACGGGGAAATCACGTGGGCCCCACCCGGAAATCACGTGGGCCCCACCCGGAAATCACGTGGGCCCCACCCGGAAATCACGAGGGCCCCACCCGGAAATCACGTGGGCCCCACCCGGAAATCACGTGGGCCCCCAGGGGAAATCACGTGGGCCCCACCCGGAAATCACGTGGGCCCCACCCGGAAATCACGTGGGCCCCACCCGGAAATCACGTGGGCCCCACCCGGAAATCACGTGGGCCCCACCCGGAAATCACGTGGGCCCCACCCGGAAATCACGTGGGCCCCACCCGGAAATCACGTGGGCCCCACCCGGAAATCTCGTGGGCCCCACCCGGAAATCACGTGGGCCCCACCCGGAAATCACGTGGGCCCCACGGGGAAATCACGTGTGCCCCACCCGGAAATCACGTGGGCCCCACCCGGAAATCACGTGGGCCCCACCCGGAAATCACGTGGGCCCCACCCGGAAATCACGTGGGCCCCACCCGGAAATCACGTGGGCCCCCAGGGGAAATCACGTGGGCCCCACCCGGAAATCACGTGTGCCTCACCCGGAAATCACGTGGGCCCCACCCGGAAATCACGTGGGCCCCACCCGGAAATCACGTGGGCCCCACTCGGAAATCACGTGGGCCCCACCCGGAAATCACGTGGGCCACACGGGGAAATCACGTGGGCCCCACCCGGAAATCACGTGGGCCCCACCCGGAAATCACGTGGGCCCCACCCGGAAATCACGTGGGCCACACCCGGAAATCACGTGGGCCCCACCCGGAAATCACGTGGGCCCCCAGGGGAAATCACGTGGGCCCCACCCGGAAATCACGTGGGCCCCACCCGGAAATCACGTGGGCCCCACCCGGAAATCACGTGGGCCCCACCCGGAAATCACGTGGGCCCCACCCGGAAATCACGTGGGCCCCACCCGGAAATCACGTGGGCCCCACCCGGAAATCACGTGGGCCCCACCCGGAAATCACGTGGGCCCCACCCGGAAATCACGTGGGCCCCACCCGGAAATCACGTGGGCCCCACCCGGAAATCACGTGGGCCCCACCCGGAAATCACGTGGGCCCCACCCGGAAATCACGTGGGCCCCACCCGGAAATCACGTGGGCCCCACCCGGAAATCACGTGGGCCCCACGGGGAAATCACGTGGGCCCCACCCGGAAATCACGTGTGCCCCACCCGGAAATCACGTGGGCCCCACCCGGAAATCACGTGGGCCCCACCCGGAAATCACGTGGGCCCCACCCGGAAATCACGTGGGCCCACCCGGAAATCACGTGGGCCCCACCCGGAAATCACGTGGGCCCCCACCCGGAAATCACGTGGGCCCCACCCGGAAATCACGTGGGCCCCACCCGGAAATCACGTGGGCCCCACCCGGAAATCACGTGGGCCCCACCCGGAAATCACGTGGGCCCCACCCGGAAATCACGTGGGCCCCACCCGGAAATCACGTGGGCCCCACCCGGAAATCACGTGGGCCCCACCCGGAAATCACGTGGGCCTCCACCCGGAAATCACGTGGGCCCCACCCGGAAATCACGTGGGCCCCACCCGGAAATCACGTGGGCCCCACCCGGAAATCACGTGGGCCCCACCCGGAAATCACGTGGGCCCCACCCGGAAATCACGTGGGCCCCACCCGGAAATCACGTGGGCCCCACCCGGAAATCACGTGGGCCCCACCCGGAAATCACGTGGGCCCCCAGGGGAAATCACGTGGGCCCCACCCGGAAATCACGTGGGCCCCACCCGGAAATCACGTGGGCCCCACCCGGAAATCACGTGGGCCCCACCCGGAAATCACGTGGGCCCCACCCGGAAATCACGTGGGCCCCACCCGGAAATCACGTGGGCCCCACCCGGAAATCACGTGGGCCCCACCCGGAAATCACGTGGGCCCCACCCGGAAATCACGTGGGCCCCACCCGGAAATCACGTGGGCCCCACCCGGAAATCACGTGGGCCCCACCCGGAAATCACGTGGGCCCCACCCGGAAATCACGTGGGCCCCACCCGGAAATCACGTGGGCCCCACCCGGAAATCACGTGGGCCCCACCCGGAAATCACGTGGGCCCCACCCGGAAATCACGTGGGCCCCACCCGGAAATCACGTGGGCCCCACCCGGAAATCACGTGGGCCCCACCCGGAAATCACGTGGGCCCCACCCGGAAATCACGTGGGCCCCACCCGGAAATCACGTGGGCCCGGAAATCACGTGGGCCCCCAGGGGAAATCACGTGGGCCCCACCCGGAAATCACGGGAAATCACGTGGGCCCCACCCGGAAATCACGTGGGCCCCACCCGGAAATCACGTGGGCCCCACCCGGAAATCACGTGGGCCCCACCCGGAAATCACGTGGGCCCCACCCGGCCCCACCCGGAAATCACGTGGGCCCCCAGGGGAAATCACGTGGGCCCCACCCGGAAATCACGTGGGCCCCACCCGGAAATCACGTGGGCCCCACCCGGAAATCACGTGGGCCCCACCCGGAAATCACGTGGGCCCCACCCGGAAATCACGTGGGCCCCACCCGGAAATCACGTGGGCCCCACCCGGAAATCACGTGGGCCCCACCCGGAAATCACGTGGGCCCCACCTGGAAATCATGTGGGGCCCACCCGGAAATCACGTGGGCCCCCAGGGGAAATCACGTGGGCCCCACCCGGAAATCACGTGGGCCCCACCCGGAAATCACGTGGGCCCCACCCGGAAATCACGTGGGCCCCCAGGGGAAATCACGTGGGCCCCACCCGGAAATCACGTGGGCCCCACCCGGAAATCACGTGGGCCCCACCCGGAAATCACGTGGGCCCCACCCGGAAATCACGTGGGCCCCACCCGGAAATCACGTGGGCCCCACGGGGAAATCACGTGGGCCCCACCCGGAAATCACGTGTGCCCCACCCGGAAATCACGTGGGCCCCACCCGGAAATCACGTGGGCCCCACCCGGAAATCACGTGGGCCCCACCCGGAAATCACGTGGGCCCCACCCGGAAATCACGTGGGCCACACGGGGAAATCACGTGGGCCCCACCCGGAAATCACGTGGGCCCCACCCGGAAATCACGTGGGCCCCACCCGGAAATCACGTGGGCCCCACCCGGAAATCACGTGGGCCCCACCCGGAAATCACGTGGGCCCCACCCGGAAATCACTTGGGCCCCCAGGGGAAATCACGTGGGCCCCACCCGGAAATCACGTGGGCCCCACCCGGAAATCACGTGGGCCCCACCCGGAAATCACGTGGGCCCCACCCGGAAATCACGTGGGCCCCACCCGGAAATCACGTGGGCCCCACCCGGAAATCACGTGGGCCCCACCCGGAAATCACGTGGGCCCCACCCGGAAATCACGTGGGCCCCACCCGGAAATCACGTGGGCCCCACCCGGAAATCACGTGGGCCCCACCCGGAAATCACGTGGGCCCCACGGGGAAATCACGTGGGCCCCACCCGGAAATCCCGTGGGCCCCACCCGGAAATCACGTGGGCCCCACCCGGAAATCACGTGGGCCCCACGGGGAAATCACGTGGGCCCCACCCGGAAATCACGTGTGACCCACCCGGAAATCACGTGGGCCCCACCCGGAAATCACGTGGGCCCCACCCGGAAATCACGTGGGCCCCACCCGGAAATCACGTGGGCCCCACCCGGAAATCACGTGGGCCACACGGGGAAATCACGTGGGCCCCACCCGGAAATCACGTGGGCCCCACCCGGAAATCACGTGGGCCCCACCCGGAAATCACGTGGGCCCCATCCGGAAATCACGTGGGCCCCCAGGGGAAATCACGTGGGCCCCACCCGGAAATCACGTGGGCCCCACGGGGAAATCACGTGGGCCCCACCCGGAAATCACGTGGGCCCCACCCGGAAATCACGTGGGCCCCACCCGGAAATCACGTGGGCCCCACCCGGAAATCACGTGGGCCCCACCCGGAAATCTCGTGGGCCCCACCCGGAAATCACGTGGGCCCCACCCGGAAATCACGTGGGCCCCACGGGGAAATCACGTGGGCCCCACCCGGAAATCACGTGGGCCCCACCCGGAAATCACGTGGGCCCCACCCGGAAATCACGTGGGCCCCACCCGGAAATCACGTGGGCCCCACCCGGAAATCACTTGGGCCCCACCCGGAAATCACGTGGGCCCCACCCGGAAATCACGTGGGCCCCACCCGGAAATCACGTGGGCCCCACCCGGAAATCACGTGGGCCCCACCCGGAAATCACGTGGGCCCCACGGGGAAATCACGTGGGCCCCACCCGGAAATCACGTGGGCCCCACGGGGAAATCACGTGGGCCCCACCCGGAAATCACGTGTGCCCCACCCGGAAATCACGTGGGCCCCACCCGGAAATCACGTGGGCCCCACCCGGAAATCACGTGGGCCCCACCCGGAAATCACGTGTGCCCCACCCGGAAATCACGTGGGCCCCACCCGGAAATCACGTGGGCCCCACGGGGAAATCACGTGGGACCCACCCGGAAATCACGTGGGCCCCACCCGGAAATCACGTGGGCCCCACCCGGAAATCACGTGGGCCCCACCCGGGGAAATCACGTGGGCCCCACCCGGAAATCACGTGGGCCCCACCCGGAAATCACGTGGGCCCCACCCGGAAATCACGTGGGCCCCACGGGGAAATCACGTGGGCCCCACCCGGAAATCACGTGGGCCCCACCCGGAAATCACGTGGGCCCCACCCGGAAATCACGTGGGCCCCACCCGGAAATCACGTGGGCCCCACCCGGAAATCACGTGGGCCCCACCCGGAAATCACGTGGGCCCCACCCGGAAATCACGTGGGCCCCACCCGGAAATCACGTGGGCCCCACCCGGAAATCACGTGGGCCCCACCCGGAAATCACGTGGGCCCACCCGGAAATCACGTGGGCCCCACGGGAAATCACGTGGGCCCCACCCGGAAATCACGTGGGCCCCACCCGGAAATCACGTGGGCCCCACCCGGAAATCACGTGGGCCCCACGGGGAAATCACGTGGGCCCCACCCGGAAATCACGTGGGCACGTGGGCCCCACCCGGAAATCACGTGGGCCCCACGGGGAAATCACGTGGGCCCCACCCGGAAATCACGTGGGCCCCACCCGGAAATCACGTGGGCCCCCAGGGGAAATCACGTGGGCCCCACCCGGAAATCACGTGGGCCCCACCCGGAAATCACGTGGGCCCCACACGGAAATCACGTGGGCCCCACCCGGAAATCACGTGAAATCACGTGGGCCCCACCCGGAAATCACGTGGGCCCCACCCGGAAATCACGTGGGCCCCACACGGAAATCACGTGGGCCCCACCCGGAAATCACGTGGGCCCCACGGGGAAATCACGTGGGCCCCACGGGGAAATCACGTGGGCCCCACCCGGAAATCACGTGGGCCCCACCCGGAAATCACGTGGGCCCCACCCGGGAATCACGTGGGCCCCACCCGGAAATCACGTGGGCCCCACCCGGAAATCACGTGGGCCCCACCCGGAAATCACGTGGGCCCCACGGGGAAATCACGTGGGCCCCACCCGGAAAACACGTGTGCCCCACCCGGAAATCACGTGGGCCCCACCCGGAAATCACGTGGGCCCCACCCGGAAATCACGTGGGCCCCACCCGGAAATCACGTGGGCCCCACCCGGAAATCACGTGGGGCCCACCCGGAAATCACGTGGGCCCCCAGGGGAAATCACGTGGGCCCCACCCGGAAATCACGTGGGCCCCACCCGGAAATCACGTGGGCCCCACCCGGAAATCACGTGGGCCCCACCCGGAAATCACGTGGGCCCCACCCGGAAATCACGTGGGCCCCACCCGGAAATCACATGGGCCCCACCCGGAAATCACGTGGGGCCCACCCGGAAATCACGTGGGCCTCCAGGGGAAATCACGTGGGTCCCACCCGGAAATCACGTGGGCCCCACCCGGAAATCACGTGGGCCCCACCCGGAAATCACGTGGGCCCCACCCGGAAATCACGTGGGCCCCACCCGGAAATCACGTGGGCCCCACCCGGAAATCACGTGGGCCCCACCCGGAAATCACGTGGGGCCCACCCGGAAATCACGTGGGCCCCCAGGGGAAATCACGTGGGCCCCACCCGGAAATCACGTGGGCCCCACCCGGAAATCACGTGGGCCCCACCCGGAAATCACGTGGGCCCCACCCGGAAATCACGTGGGCCCCACCCGGAAATCACGTGGGCCCCACCCGGAAATCACGTGGGCCCCACCCGGAAATCACGTGGGGCCCACCCGGAAATCACGTAGGCCCCACCCGGAAATCACGTGGGCCCCACGGGGAAATCACGTGGGCCCCACCCGGAAATCACGTGGGCCCCACCCGGAAATCACGTGGGCCCCACCCGGAAATCACGTGGGCCCCACCCAGAAATCACGTGGGCCCCACCCGGAAATCACGTGGGCCCCACCCGGAAATCACGTGGGCCCCACCCGGAAATCACGTGGGCCCCACCCGGAAATCACGTGGGCCCCACGGGGAAATCACGTGGGCCCCACCCGGAAATCACGTGGGCCCCACCCGGAAATCACGTGGGCCCCACCCGGAAATCACGTGGGCCCCACCCGGAAATCACGTGGGCCCCCAGGGGAAATCACGTGGGCCCCACCCGGAAATCACGTGGGCCCCACCCGGAAATCACGTGGGCCCCACCCGGAAATCACGTGGGCCCCACCCGGAAATCACGTGGGCCCCACCCGGAAATCACGTGGGCCCCACCCGGAAATCACGTGGGCCCCACCCGGAAATCACGTGGGGCCCACCCGGAAATCACGTGGGCCCCCAGGGGAAATCACGTGGGCCCCACCCGGAAATCACGTGGGCCCCACCCGGAAATCACGTGGGCCCCACCCGGAAATCACGTGGGCCCCACCCGGAAATCACGTGGGCCCCACCCGGAAATCACGTGGGCCCCACCCGGAAATCACGTGGGCCCCACCCGGAAATCACGTGGGCCCCACCCGGAAATCACGTGGGCCCCACCTGGAAATCATGTGGGGCCCACCCGGAAATCACGTGGGCCCCCAGGGGAAATCACGTGGGCCCCACCCGGAAATCACGTGGTCCCCACCCGGAAATCACGTGGGCCCCACCCGGAAATCACGTGGGCCCCCAGGGGAAATCACGTGGGCCCCACCCGGAAATCACGTGGGCCCCACCCGGAAATCACGTGGGCCCCACCCGGAAATCACGTGGGCCCCACCCGGAAATCACGTGGGCCCCACCCGGAAATCACGTGGGCCCCACGGGGAAATCACGTGGGCCCCACCCGGAAATCACGTGTGCCTCACCCGGAAATCACGTCGGCCCCACCCGGAAATCACGTGGGCCCCACCCGGAAATCACGTGGGCCCCACCCGGAAATCACGTGGGCCCCACCCGGAAATCACGTGGGCCACACGGGGAAATCACGTGGGCCCCACCCGGAAATCACGTGGGCCCCACCCGGAAATCACGTGGGCCCCACCCGGAAATCACGTGGGCCCCACCCGGAAATCACGTGGGCCCCACCCGGAAATCACGTGGGCCCCACCCGGAAATCACTTGGGCCCCCAGGGGAAATCACGTGGGCCCCACCCGGAAATCACGTGGGCCCCACCCGGAAATCACGTGGGCCCCACCCGGAAATCACGTGGGCCCCACCCGGAAATCACGTGGGCCCCACCCGGAAATCACGTGGGCCCCACCCGGAAATCACGTGGGCCCCACCCGGAAATCACGTGGGCCCCACCCGGAAATCACGTGGGCCCCACCCGGAAATCACGTGGGCCCCACCTGGAAATCACGTGGGGCCCACCCGGAAATCACGTGGGCCCCACGGGGAAATCACGTGGGCCCCACCCGGAAATCCCGTGGGCCCCACCCGGAAATCACGTGGGCCCCACCCGGAAATCACGTGGGCCCCACGGGGAAATCACGTGGGCCCCACCCGGAAATCACGTGTGACTCACCCGGAAATCACGTGGGCCCCACCCGGAAATCACGTGGGCCCCACCCGGAAATCACGTGGGCCCCACCCGGAAATCACGTGGGCCCCACCCGGAAATCACGTGGGCCACACGGGGAAATCACGTGGGCCCCACCCGGAAATCACGTGGGCCCCACCCGGAAATCACGTGGGCCCCACCCGGAAATCACGTGGGCCCCATCCGGAAATCACGTGGGCCCCCAGGGGAAATCACGTGGGCCCCACCCGGAAATCACGTGGGCCCCACGGGGAAATCACGTGGGCCCCACCCGGAAATCACGTGGGCCCCACCCGGAAATCACGTGGGCCCCACCCGGAAATCACGTGGGCCCCACCCGGAAATCACGTGGGCCCCACCCGGAAATCTCGTGGGCCCCACCCGGAAATCACGTGGGCCCCACCCGGAAATCACGTGGGCCCCACGGGGAAATCACGTGGGCCCCACCCGGAAATCACGTGGGCCCCACCCGGAAATCACGTGGGCCCCACCCGGAAATCACGTGGGCCCCACCCGGAAATCACGTGGGCCCCACCCGGAAATCACTTGGGCCCCACCCGGAAATCACGTGGGCCCCACCCGGAAATCACGTGGGCCCCACGGGGAAATCACGTGGGCCCCACCCGGAAATCACGTGGGCCCCACGGGGAAATCACGTGGGCCCCACCCGGAAATCACGTGTGCCCCACCCGGAAATCACGTGGGCCCCACCCGGAAATCACGTGGGCCCCACCCGGAAATCACGTGGGCCCCACCCGGAAATCACGTGTGCCCCACCCGGAAATCACGTGGGCCCCACCCGGAAATCACGTGGGCCCCACGGGGAAATCACGTGGGACCCACCCGGAAATCACGTGGGCCCCACCCGGAAATCACGTGGGCCCCATCCGGAAATCACGTGGGCCCCACCCGGAAATCACGTGGGCCCCACGGGGAAATCACGTGGGCCCCACCCGGAAATCACGTGGGCCCCACCCGGAAATCACGTGGGCCCCACCCGGAAATCACGTGGGCCCCATCCGGAAATCACGTGGGCCCCCAGGGGAAATCACGTGGGCCCCACCCGGAAATCACGTGGGCCCCACGGGGAAATCACGTGGGCCCCACCCGGAAATCACGTGGGCCCCACCCGGAAATCACGTGGGCCCCACCCGGAAATCACGTGGGCCCCACCCGGAAATCACGTGGGCCCCACCCGGAAATCTCGTGGGCCCCACCCGGAAATCACGTGGGCCCCACCCGGAAATCACGTGGGCCCCACGGGGAAATCACGTGGGCCCCACCCGGAAATCACGTGGGCCCCACCCGGAAATCACGTGGGCCCCACCCGGAAATCACGTGGGCCCCACCCGGAAATCACGTGGGCCCCACCCGGAAATCACTTGGGCCCCACCCGGAAATCACGTGGGCCCCACCCGGAAATCACGTGGGCCCCACCCGGAAATCACGTGGGCCCCACCCGGAAATCACGTGGGCCCCACCCGGAAATCACGTGGGCCCCACGGGGAAATCACGTGGGCCCCACCCGGAAATCACGTGGGCCGCACGGGGAAATCACGTGGGCCCCACCCGGAAATCACGTGTGCCCCACCCGGAAATCACGTGGGCCCCACCCGGAAATCACGTGGGCCCCACCCGGAAATCACGTGGGCCCCACCCGGAAATCACGTGTGCCCCACCCGGAAATCACGTGGGCCCCACCCGGAAATCACGTGGGCCCCACGGGGAAATCACGTGGGACCCACCCGGAAATCACGTGGGCCCCACCCGGAAATCACGTGGGCCCCATCCGGAAATCACGTGGGCCCCACCCGGAAATCACGTGGGCCCCACGGGGAAATCACGTGGGCCCCACCCGGAAATCACGTGGGCCCCACCCGGAAATCACGTGGGCCCCACCCGGAAATCACGTGGGCCCCACGGGGAAATCACGTGGGCCCCACCCGGAAATCACGTGGGCCCCACCCGGAAATCACGTGGGCCCCACCCGGAAATCACGTGGGCCCCACCCGGAAATCACGTGGGCCCCACCCGGAAATCACGTGGGCCCCACCCGGAAATCACGTGGGCCCCACGGGGAAATCACGTGGGCCCCACCCGGAAATCACGTGGGCCCCACCCGGAAATCACGTGGGCCCCACCCGGAAATCACGTGGGGCCCACCCGGAAATCACGTGGGCCCCACGGGGAAATCACGTGGGCCCCACCCGGAAATCACGTGGGCCCCACCCGGAAATCACGTGGGCCCCACCCGGAAATCACGTGGGCCCCACGGGGAAATCACGTGGGCCCCACCCGGAAATCACGTGGGCCCCACCCGGAAATCACGTGGGCCCCACGGGGAAATCACGTGGGCCCCACCCGGAAATCACGTGGGCCCCACCCGGAAATCACGTGGGCCCCCAGGGGAAATCACGTGGGCCCCACCCGGAAATCACGTGGGCCCCACCCGGAAATCACGTGGGCCCCACACGGAAATCACGTGGGCCCCACCCGGAAATCACGTGGGCCCCACGGGGAAATCACGTGGGCCCCACCCGGAAATCACGTGGGCCCCACCCGGAAATCACGTGGGCCCCACCCGGAAATCACGTGGGCCCCACGGGGAAATCACGTGGGCCCCACCCGGAAATCACGTGGGCCCCACCCGGAAATCACGTGGGCCCCACCCGGAAATCACGTGGGCCCCACGGGGAAATCACGTGGGCCCCACCCGGAAATCACGTGGGCCCCACCCGGAAATCACGTGGGCCCCACGGGGAAATCACGTGGGCCCCACCCGGAAATCACGTGGGCCCCACCCGGAAATCACGTGGGCCCCCAGGGGAAATCACGTGGGCCCCACCCGGAAATCACGTGGGCCCCACCCGGAAATCACGTGGGCCCCACACGGAAATCACGTGGGCCCCACCCGGAAATCACGTGGGCCCCACGGGGAAATCACGTGGGCCCCACCCGGAAATCACGTGGGCCCCACCCGGAAATCACGTGGGCCCCACACGGAAATCACGTGGGCCCCACCCGGAAATCACGTGGGCTCCACGGGGAAATCACGTGGGCCCCACGGGGAAATCACGTGGGCCCCACCCGGAAATCACGTGGGCCCCACCCGGAAATCACGTGGGCCCCACCCGGGAATCACGTGGGCCCCACCCGGGAATCACGTGGGCCCCACCCGGAAATCACGTGGGCCCCACCCGGAAATCACGTGGGACCCACCCGGAAATCACGTGGGCCCCACCCGGAAATCACGTGGGCCCCACCCGGAAATCACGTGGGACCCACCCGGAAATCACGTGGGCCCCACCCGGAAATCACGTGGGCCCCACCCGGAAATCACGTGGGCCCCACGGGGAAATCACGTGGGCCCCACCCGGAAAACACGTGTGCCCCACCCGGAAATCACGTGGGCCCCACCCGGAAATCACGTGGGCCCCACCCGGAAATCACGTGGGCCCCACCCGGAAATCACGTGGGCCCCACCCGGAAATCACGTGGGACCCACCCGGAAATCACGTGGGACCCACCCGGAAATCACGTGGGCCCCACCCGGAAATCACGTGGGCCCCACCCGGAAATCATGTGGGCCCCACCCGGAAATCACGTGGGCCCCACCCGGAAATCACGTGGGCCCCACCCGGAAATCACGTGGGCCCCACCCGGAAATCACGTGGGCCCCACCCGGAAATCACGTGGGGCCCACCCGGAAATCACGTGGGCCCCCAGGGGAAATCACGTGGGCCCCACCCGGAAATCACGTGGGCCCCACCCGGAAATCACGTGGGCCCCACCCGGAAATCACGTGGGCCCCACCCGGAAATCACGTGGGCCCCACCCGGAAATCACGTGGGCCCCACCCGGAAATCACGTGGGCCCCACCTGGAAATCACGTGGGGCCCACCCGGAAATCACGTGGGCCCCCAGGGGAAATCACGTGGGCCCCACCCGGAAATCACGTGGGCCCCACCCGGAAATCACGTGGGCCCCACCCGGAAATCACGTGGGCCCCCAGGGGAAATCACGTGGGCCCCACCCGGAAATCACGTGGGCCCCACCCGGAAATCACGTGGGCCCCACGGGGAAATCACGTGGGCCCCACCCGGAAATCACGTGGGCCCCACCCGGAAATCACGTGGGCCCCACCCGGAAATCACGTGGGCCCCACCCGGAAATCACGTGGGCCCCACCCGGAAATCACGTGGGCCCCACCCGGAAATCACGTGGGCCCCACCCGGAAATCACGTGGGCCCCACCCGGAAATCACGTGGGCCCCACCCGGAAATCACGTGGGCCCCACCCGGAAATCACGTGGGCCCCACCCGGAAATCACGTGGGGCCCACCCGGAAATCTCGTGGGCCCCACGGGGAAATCACGTGGGCCCCACCCGGAAATCACGTGGGCCCCACCCGGAAATCACGTGGGCCCCACCCGGAAATCACGTGGGCCCCACGGGGAAATCACGTGGGCCCCACCCGGAAATCACGTGTGCCTCACCCGGAAATCACGTGGGCCCCACCCGGAAATCACGTGGGCCCCACCCGGAAATCACGTGGGCCCCACCCGGAAATCACGTGGGCCCCACCCGGAAATCACGTGGGCCCCACCCGGAAATCACGTGGGCCCCACCCGGAAATCACGTGGGCCCCACCCGGAAATCACGTGGGCCCCACCCGGAAATCACGTGGGCCCCACCCGGAAATCACGTGGGCCCCCAGGGGAAATCACGTGGGCCCCAACCGGAAATCACGTGGGCCCCACCCGGAAATCACGTAGGCCCCACCCGGAAATCAGGTGGGCCCCACCCAGAAATCACGTGGGCCCCACCGGGAAATCACGTGGGCCCCACCCGGAAATCACGTGGGCCCCACCCGGAAATCACGTGGGCCCCACCCGGAAATCACGTGGGCCCCACCCGGAAATCACGTGGGCCCCACCCGGAAATCACGTGGGCCCCACCCGGAAATCACGTGGGCCCCACCCGGAAATCACGTGGGCCCCACCCGGAAATCACGTGGGCCCCACCCGGAAATCACGTGGGCCCCACCCGGAAATACGTGGGCCCCACCCGGAAATCACGTGTGACTCACCCGGAAATCACATTGGCCCCACCCGGAAATCACGTGGGCCCCACCCGGAAATCACGTGGGCCCCACCCGGAAATCACGTGGGCGACACGGGGAAATCACGTGGGCCCCACCCGGAAATCACGTGGGCCCCACCCGGAAATCACGTGGGCCCCACCCGGAAATCACGAGGGCCCCACCCGGAAATCACGTGGGCCCCACCCGGAAATCACGTGGGCCCCCAGGGGAAATCACGTGGGCCCCACCCGGAAATCACGTGGGCCCCACCCGGAAATCACGTGGGCCCCACCCGGAAATCACGTGGGCCCCCAGGGGAAATCACGTGGGCCCCACCCGGAAATCACGTGGGCCCCACCCGGAAATCACGTGGGCCCCACCCGGAAATCACGTGGGCCCCACGGGGAAATCACGTGGGCCCCACCCGGAAATCACGTGGGCCCCACCCGGAAATCATGTGGGCCCCACCCGGAAATCACGTGGGGCCCACCCGGAAATCACGTGGGCCCCACGGGGAAATCACGTGGGCCCCACCCGGAAATCACGTGGGCCCCACGGGGAAATCACGTGGGCCCCACCCGGAAATCACGTGTGCCTCACCCGGAAATCACGTGGGCCCCACCCGGAAATCACGTGGGCCCCACCCGGAAATCACGTGGGCCCCACTCGGAAATCACGTGGGCCCCACCCGGAAATCACGTGGGCCACACGGGGAAATCACGTGGGCCCCACCCGGAAATCACGTGGGCCCCACCCGGAAATCACGTGGGCCCCACGGGGAAATCACGTGGGCCCCACCCGGAAATCACGTGGGCCCCCAGGGGAAATCACGTGGGCCCCACCCGGAAATCACGTGGGCCCCACCCGGAAATCACGTGGGCCCCACCCGGAAATCACGTGGGCCCCACCCGGAAATCACGTGGGCCCCACCCGGAAATCACGTGGGCCTCACCCGGAAATCACGTGGGGCCCACCCGGAAATCACGTGGGCCCCCAGGGGAAATCACGTGGGCCCCACCCGGAAATCACGTGGGCCCCACCCGGAAATCACGTGGGCCCCACCCGGAAATCACGTGGGCCCCACCCGGAAATCACGTGGGCCCCACCCGGAAATCACGTGGGCCCCACCCGGAAATCACGTGGGCCCCACCCGGAAATCACGTGGGCCCCACCCGGAAATCACGTGGGCCCCACCTGGAAATCATGTGGGGCCCACCCGGAAATCACGTGGGCCCCCAGGGGAAATCACGTGGGCCCCACCCGGAAATCACGTGGGCCCCACCCGGAAATCACGTGGGCCCCACCCGGAAATCACGTGGGCCCCCAGGGGAAATCACGTGGGCCCCACCCGGAAATCACGTGGGCCCCACCCGGAAATCACGTGGGCCCCACCCGGAAATCACGTGGGCCCCACCCGGAAATCACGTGGGCCCCACCCGGAAATCACGTGGGCCCCACGGGGAAATCACGTGGGCCCCACCCGGAAATCACGTGTGCCTCACCCGGAAATCACGTGGGCCCCACCCGGAAATCACGTGGGCCCCACCCGGAAATCACGTGGGCCCCACCCGGAAATCACGTGGGCCCCACCCGGAAATCACGTGGGCCACACGGGGAAATCACGTGGGCCCCACCCGGAAATCACGTGGGCCCTACCCGGAAATCACGTGGGCCCCACCCGGAAATCACGTGGGCCCCACCCGGAAATCACGTGGGCCCCACCCGGAAATCACGTGGGCCCCACCCGGAAATCACTTGGGCCCCCAGGGGAAATCACGTGGGCCCCACCCGGAAATCACGTGGGCCCCACCCGGAAATCACGTGGGCCCCACCCGGAAATCACGTGGGCCCCACCCGGAAATCACGTGGGCCCCACCCGGAAATCACGTGGGCCCCACCCGGAAATCACGTGGGCCCCACCCGGAAATCACGTGGGCCCCACCCGGAAATCACGTGGGCCCCACCCGGAAATCACGTGGGGCCCACCCGGAAATCACGTGGGCCCCACGGGGAAATCACGTGGGCCCCACCCGGAAATCCCGTGGGCCCCACCCGGAAATCACGTGGGCCCCACCCGGAAATCACGTGGGCCCCACGGGGAAATCACGTGGGCCCCACCCGGAAATCACGTGTGACTCACCCGGAAATCACGTGGGCCCCACCCGGAAATCACGTGGGCCCCACCCGGAAATCACGTGGGCCCCACCCGGAAATCACGTGGGCCCCACCCGGAAATCACGTGGGCCACACGGGGAAATCACGTGGGCCCCACCCGGAAATCACGTGGGCCCCACCCGGAAATCACGTGGGCCCCACCCGGAAATCACGTGGGCCCCATCCGGAAATCACGTGGGCCCCCAGGGGAAATCACGTGGGCCCCACCCGGAAATCACGTGGGCCCCACGGGGAAATCACGTGGGCCCCACCCGGAAATCACGTGGGCCCCACCCGGAAATCACGTGGGCCCCACCCGGAAATCACGTGGGCCCCACCCGGAAATCACGTGGGCCCCACCCGGAAATCTCGTGGGCCCCACCCGGAAATCACGTGGGCCCCACCCGGAAATCACGTGGGCCCCACGGGGAAATCACGTGGGCCCCACCCGGAAATCACGTGGGCCCCACCCGGAAATCACGTGGGCCCCACCCGGAAATCACTTGGGCCCCACCCGGAAATCACGTGGGCCCCACCCGGAAATCACGTGGGCCCCACCCGGAAATCACGTGGGCCCCACCCGGAAATCACGTGGGCCCCACCCGGAAATCACGTGGGCCCCACGGGGAAATCACGTGGGCCCCACCCGGAAATCACGTGGGCCCCACGGGGAAATCACGTGGGCCCCACCCGGAAATCACGTGTGCCCCACCCGGAAATCACGTGGGCCCCACCCGGAAATCACGTGGGCCCCACCCGGAAATCACGTGGGCCCCACCCGGAAATCACGTGTGCCCCACCCGGAAATCACGTGGGCCCCACCCGGAAATCACGTGGGCCCCACGGGGAAATCACGTGGGACCCACCCGGAAATCACGTGGACCCCACCCGGAAATCACGTGGGCCCCATCCGGAAATCACGTGGGCCCCACCCGGAAATAACGTGCGCCCCACGGGGAAATCACGTGGGCCCCACCCGGAAATCACGTGGGCCCCACCCGGAAATCACGTGGGCCCCACCCGGAAATCACGTGGGCCCCACGGGGAAATCACGTGGGCCCCACCCGGAAATCACGTGGGCCCCACCCGGAAATCACGTGGGCCCCACCCGGAAATCACGTGGGCCCCACCCGGAAATCACGTGGGCCCCACCCGGAAATCACGTGGGCCCCACCCGGAAATCACGTGGGCCCCACGGGGAAATCACGTGGGCCCCACCCGGAAATCACGTGGGCCCCACCCGGAAATCACGTGGGCCCCACCCGGAAATCACGTGGGGCCCACCCGGAAATCACGTGGGCCCCACGGGGAAATCACGTGGGCCCCACCCGGAAATCACGTGGGCCCCACCCGGAAATCACGTGGGCCCCACCCGGAAATCACGTGGGCCCCACGGGGAAATCACGTGGGCCCCACCCGGAAATCACGTGTGCCTCACCCGGAAATCACGTGGGCCCCACCCGGAAATCACGTGGGCCCCACGGGGAAATCACGTGGGCCCCACCCGGAAATCACGTGGGCCCCACCCGGAAATCACGTGGGCCCCCAGGGGAAATCACGTGGGCCCCACCCGGAAATCACGTGGGCCCCACCCGGAAATCACGTGGGCCCCACACGGAAATCACGTGGGCCCCACCCGGAAATCACGTGGGCCCCACGGGGAAATCACGTGGGCCCCACCCGGAAATCACGTGGGCCCCACCCGGAAATCACGTGGGCCCCACACGGAAATCACGTGGGCCCCACCCGGAAATCACGTGGGCCCCACCCGGAAATCACGTGGGCCCCACCCGGAAATCACGTGGGCCCCACCCGGGAATCACGTGGGCCCCACCCGGAAATCACGTGGGCCCCACCCGGAAATCACGTGGGACCCACCCGGAAATCACGTGGGCCCCACCCGGAAATCACGTGGGCCCCACCCGGAAATCACGTGGGACCCACCCGGAAATCACGTGGGCCCCACCCGGAAATCACGTGGGCCCCACCCGGAAATCACGTGGGCCCCACGGGGAAATCACGTGGGCCCCACCCGGAAAACACGTGTGCCCCACCCGGAAATCACGTGGGCCCCACCCGGAAATCACGTGGGCCCCACCCGGAAATCACGTGGGCCCCACCCGGAAATCACGTGGGCCCCACCCGGAAATCACGTGGGACCCACCCGGAAATCACGTGGGACCCACCCGGAAATCACGTGGGCCCCACCCGGAAATCACGTGGGCCCCACCCGGAAATCATGTGGGCCCCACCCGGAAATCACGTGGGCCCCACCCGGAAATCACGTGGGCCCCACCCGGAAATCACGTGGGCCCCACCCGGAAATCACGTGGGCCCCACCCGGAAATCACGTGGGGCCCACCCGGAAATCACGTGGGCCCCCAGGGGAAATCACGTGGGCCCCACCCGGAAATCACGTGGGCCCCACCCGGAAATCACGTGGGCCCCACCCGGAAATCACGTGGGCCCCACCCGGAAATCACGTGGGCCCCACCCGGAAATCACGTGGGCCCCACCCGGAAATCACGTGGGCCCCACCCGGAAATCACGTGGGGCCCACCCGGAAATCACGTGGGCCCCCAGGGGAAATCACGTGGGCCCCACCCGGAAATCACGTGGGCCCCACCCGGAAATCACGTGGGCCCCACCCGGAAATCACGTGGGCCCCCAGGGGAAATCACGTGGGCCCCACCCGGAAATCACGTGGGCCCCACCCGGAAATCACGTGGGCCCCACGGGGAAATCACGTGGGCCCCACCCGGAAATCACGTGGGCCCCAGCCGGAAATCACGTGGGCCCCACCCGGAAATCACGTGGGCCCCACCCGGAAATCACGTGGGCCCCACCCGGAAATCACGTGGGCCCCACCCGGAAATCACGTGGGCCCCACCCGGAAATCACGTGGGCCCCACCCGGAAATCACGTGGGCCCCACCCGGAAATCACGTGGGCCCCACCCGGAAATCACGTGGGCCCCACCCGGAAATCACGTGGGGCCCACCCGGAAATCTCGTGGGCCCCACGGGGAAATCACGTGGGCCCCACCCGGAAATCACGTGGGCCCCACCCGGAAATCACGTGGGCCCCACCCGGAAATCACGTGGGCCCCACGGGGAAATCACGTGGGCCCCACCCGGAAATCACGTGTGCCTCACCCGGAAATCACGTGGGCCCCACCCGGAAATCACGTGGGCCCCACCCGGAAATCACGTGGGCCCCACCCGGAAATCACGTGGGCCCCACCCGGAAATCACGTGGGCCCCACCCGGAAATCACGTGGGCCCCACCCGGAAATCACGTGGGCCCCACCCGGAAATCACGTGGGCCCCACCCGGAAATCACGTGGGCCCCACCCGGAAATCACGTGGGCCCCACCCGGAAATCACGTGGGCCCCCAGGGGAAATCACGTGGGCCCCACCCGGAAATCACGTGGGCCCCACCCGGAAATCACGTGGGCCCCACCCGGAAATCAGGTGGGCCCCACCCGGAAATCACGTGGGCCCCACCGGGAAATCACGTGGGCCCCACCCGGAAATCACGTGGGCCCCACCCGGAAATCACGTGGGCCCCACCCGGAAATCACGTGGGCCCCACCCGGAAATCACGTGGGCCCCACCCGGAAATCACGTGGGCCCCACCCGGAAATCACGTGGGCCCCACGGGGAAATCACGTGGGCCCCACCCGGAAATCACGTGGGCCCCACCCGGAAATCACGTGGGCCCCACCCGGAAATCACGTGGGCCCCACCCGGAAATCACGTGGGCCCCACCCGGAAATCACGTGTGACTCACCCGGAAATCACATTGGCCCCACCCGGAAATCACGTGGGCCCCACCCGGAAATCACGTGGGCCCCACCCGGAAATCACGTGGGCCCCACCCGGAAATCACGTGGGCGACACGGGGAAATCACGTGGGCCCCACCCGGAAATCACGTGGGCCCCACCCGGAAATCACGTGGGCCCCACCCGGAAATCACGAGGGCCCCACCCGGAAATCACGTGGGCCCCACCCGGAAATCACGTGGGCCCCCAGGGGAAATCACGTGGGCCCCACCCGGAAATCACGTGGGCCCCACCCGGAAATCACGTGGGCCCCACCCGGAAATCACGTGGGCCCCCAGGGGAAATCACGTGGGCCCCACCCGGAAATCACGTGGGCCCCACCCGGAAATCACGTGGGCCCCACCCGGAAATCACGTGGGCCCCACGGGGAAATCACGTGGGCCCCACCCGGAAATCACGTGGGCCCCACCCGGAAATCACGTGGGCCCCACCCGGAAATCACGTGGGGCCCACCCGGAAATCACGTGGGCCCCACGGGGAAATCACGTGGGCCCCACCCGGAAATCATGTGGGCCCCACCCGGAAATCACGTGGGCCCCACGGGGAAATCACGTGGGCCCCACCCGGAAATCACGTGTGCCTCACCCGGAAATCACGTGGGCCCCACCCGGAAATCACGTGGGCCCCACCCGGAAATCACGTGGGCCCCACTCGGAAATCACGTGGGCCCCACCCGGAAATCACGTGGGCCACACGGGGAAATCACGTGGGCCCCACCCGGAAATCACGTGGGCCCCACCCGGAAATCACGTGGGCCCCACCCGGAAATCACGTGGGCCCCACCCGGAAATCACGTGGGCCCCACCCGGAAATCACGTGGGCCCCCAGGGGAAATCACGTGGGCCCCACCCGGAAATCACGTGGGCCCCACCCGGAAATCACGTGGGCCCCACCCGGAAATCACGTGGGCCCCACACGGAAATCACGTGGGCCCCACCCGGAAATCACGTGGGCCCCACCCGGAAATCACGTGGGCCCCACCCGGAAATCACGTGGGCCCCACCCGGAAATCACGTGGGCCCCACCCGGAAATCACGTGGGCCCCACCCGGAAATCACGTGGGCCCCACCCGGAAATCACGTGGGCCCCACCCGGAAATCACGTGGGCCCCACCCGGAAATCACGTGGGCCCCACCCGGAAATCACGTGGGGCCCACCCGGAAATCACGTGGGCCCCCAGGGGAAATCACGTGGGCCCCACCCGGAAATCACGTGGGCCCCACCCGGAAATCACCTGGGCCCCACCCGGAAATCACGTGGGCCCCACCCGGAAATCACGTGGGCCCCACCCGGAAATCACGTGGGCCCCACCCGGAAATCACATGGGCCCCACCCGGAAATCACGTGGGGCCCACCCGGAAATCACGTGGGCCTCCAGGGGAAATCACGTGGGTCCCACCCGGAAATCACGTGGGCCCCACCCGGAAATCACGTGGGCCCCACCCGGAAATCACGTGGGCCCCACCCGGAAATCACGTGGGCCCCACCCGGAAATCACGTGGGCCCCACCCGGAAATCACGTGGGCCCCACCTGGAAATCACGTGGGGCCCACCCGGAAATCACGTGGGCCCCCAGGGGAAATCACGTGGGCCCCACCCGGAAATCACGTGGGCCCCACCCGGAAATCACGTGGGCCCCACCCGGAAATCACGTGGGCCCCACCCGGAAATCACGTGGGCCCCACCCGGAAATCACGTGGGCCCCACCCGGAAATCACGTGGGCCCCACCCGGAAATCACGTGGGGCCCACCCGGAAATCACGTAGGCCCCACCCGGAAATCACGTGGGCCCCACGGGGAAATCACGTGGGCCCCACCCGGAAATCACGTGGGCCCCACCCGGAAATCACGTGGGCCCCACCCGGAAATCACGTGGGCCCCACCCAGAAATCACGTGGGCCCCACCCGGAAATCACGTGGGCCCCACCCGGAAATCACGTGGGCCCCACCCGGAAATCACGTGGGCCCCACCCGGAAATCACGTGGGCCCCACGGGGAAATCACGTGGGCCCCACCCGGAAATCACGTGGGCCCCACCCGGAAATCACGTGGGCCCCACCCGGAAATCACGTGGGCCCCACCCAGAAATCACGTGAGCCCCCAGGGGAAATCACGTGGGCCCCACCCGGAAATCACGTGGGCCCCACCCGGAAATCACGTGGGCCCCACGGGGAAATCACGTGGGCCCCACCCGGAAATCACGTGGGCCCCACCCGGAAATCACGTGGGCCCCACCCGGAAATCACGTGGGCCCCACCCGGAAATCACGTGGGGCCCACCCGGAAATCACGTGGGCCCCCAGGGGAAATCACGTGGGCCCCACCCGGAAATCACGTGGGCCCCACCCGGAAATCACGTGGGCCCCACCCGGAAATCACGTGGGCCCCACCCGGAAATCACGTGGGCCCCACCCGGAAATCACGTGGGCCCCACCCGGAAATCACGTGGGCCCCACCCGGAAATCACGTGGGCCCCACCCGGAAATCACGTGGGCCCCACCTGGAAATCATGTGGGGCCCACCCGGAAATCACGTGGGCCCCCAGGGGAAATCACGTGGGCCCCACCCGGAAATCACGTGGGCCCCACCCGGAAATCACGTGGGCCCCACCCGGAAATCACGTGGGCCCCCAGGGGAAATCACGTGGGCCCCACCCGGAAATCACGTGGGCCCCACCCGGAAATCACGTGGGCCCCACCCGGAAATCACGTGGGCCCCACCCGGAAATCACGTGGGCCCCACCCGGAAATCACGTGGGCCCCACGGGGAAATCACGTGGGCCCCACCCGGAAATCACGTGTGCCTCACCCGGAAATCACGTGGGCCCCACCCGGAAATCACGTGGGCCCCACCCGGAAATCACGTGGGCCCCACCCGGAAATCACGTGGGCCCCACCCGGAAATCACGTGGGCCACACGGGGAAATCACGTGGGCCCCACCCGGAAATCACGTGGGCCCCACCCGGAAATCACGTGGGCCCCACCCGGAAATCACGTGGGCCCCACCCGGAAATCACGTGGGCCCCACCCGGAAATCACGTGGGCCCCACCCGGAAATCACGTGGGCCCCCAGGGGAAATCACGTGGGCCCCACCCGGAAATCACGTGGGCCCCACCCGGAAATCACGTGGGCCCCACCCGGAAATCACGTGGGCCCCACCCGGAAATCACGTGGGCCCCACCCGGAAATCACGTGGGCCCCACCCGGAAATCACGTGGGCCCCACCCGGAAATCATGTGGGCCCCACCCGGAAATCACGTGGGCCCCACCCGGAAATCACGTGGGCACCACCTGGAAATCACGTGGGGCCCACCCGGAAATCACGTGGGCCCCACGGGGAAATCACGTGGGCCCCACCCGGAAATCCCGTGGGCCCCACCCGGAAATCCCGTGGGCCCCACCCGGAAATCACGTGGGCCCCACGGGGAAATCACGTGGGCCCCACCCGGAAATCACGTGTGACTCACCCGGAAATCACGTGGGCCCCACCCGGAAATCACGTGGGCCCCACCCGGAAATCACGTGGGCCCCACCCGGAAATCACGTGGGCCCCACCCGGAAATCACGTGGGCCACACGGGGAAATCACGTGGGCCCCACCCGGAAATCACGTGGGCCCCACCCGGAAATCACGTGGGCCCCACCCGGAAATCACGTGGGCCCCACCCGGAAATCACGTGGGCCCCCAGGGGAAATCACGTGGGCCCCACCCGGAAATCACGTGGGCCCCACGGGGAAATCACGTGGGCCCCACCCGGAAATCACGTGGGCCCCACCCGGAAATCACGTGGGCCCCACCCGGAAATCACGTGGGCCCCACCCGGAAATCACGTGGCCCCACCCGGAAATCTCGTGGGCCCCACCCGGAAATCACGTGGGCCCCACCCGGAAATCACGTGGGCCCCACGGGGAAATCACGTGGGCCCCACCCGGAAATCACGTGGGCCCCACCCGGAAATCACGTGGGCCCCACCCGGAAATCACGTGGGCCCCACCCGGAAATCACGTGGGCCCCACCCGGAAATCACTTGGGCCCCACCCGGAAATCACGTGGGCCCCACCCGGAAATCACGTGGGCCCCACCCGGAAATCACGTGGGCCCCACCCGGAAATCACGTGGGCCCCACCCGGAAATCACGTGGGCCCCACGGGGAAATCACGTGGGCCCCACCCGGAAATCACGTGGGCCCCACGGGGAAATCACGTGGGCCCCACCCGGAAATCACGTGTGCCCCACCCGGAAATCACGTGGGCCCCACCCGGAAATCACGTGGGCCCCACCCGGAAATCACGTGGGCCCCACCCGGAAATCACGTGTGCCCCACCCGGAAATCACGTGGGCCCCACCCGGAAATCACGTGGGCCCCACGGGGAAATCACGTGGGACCCACCCGGAAATCACGTGGGCCCCACCCGGAAATCACGTGGGCCCCATCCGGAAATCACGTGGGCCCCACCCGGAAATCACGTGGGCCCCACGGGGAAATCACGTGGGCCCCACCCGGAAATCACGTGGGCCCCACCCGGAAATCACGTGGGCCCCACCCGGAAATCACGTGGGCCCCACGGGGAAATCACGTGGGCCCCACCCGGAAATCACGTGGGCCCCACCCGGAAATCACGTGGGCCCCACCCGGAAATCACGTGGGCCCCACCCGGAAATCACGTGGGCCCCACCCGGAAATCACGTGGGCCCCACCCGGAAATCACGTGGGCCCCACGGGGAAATCACGTGGGCCCCACCCGGAAATCACGTGGGCCCCACCCGGAAATCACGTGGGCCCCACCCGGAAATCACGTGGGGCCCACCCGGAAATCACGTGGGCCCCACGGGGAAATCACGTGGGCCCCACCCGGAAATCACGTGGGCCCCACCCGGAAATCACGTGGGCCCCACCCGGAAATCACGTGGGCCCCACCCGGAAATCACGTGGGCCCCACCCGGAAATCACGTGGGCCCCACGGGGAAATCACGTGGGCCCCACCCGGAAATCAGGTGGGCCCCACCCGGAAATCACGTGGGCCCCACGGGGAAATCACGTGGGCCCCCAGGGGAAATCACGTGGGCCCCACCCGGAAATCACGTGGGCCCCACCCGGAAATCACGTGGGCCCCACCCGGAAATCACGTGGGCCCCACCCGGAAATCACGTGGGCCCCACCCGGAAATCACGTGGGCCCCACCCGGAAATCACGTGGGCCCCACCCGGAAATCACGTGGGCCCCCAGGGGAAATCACGTGGGCCCCACCCGGAAATCACGTGGGCCCCACCCGGAAATCACGTGGGCCCCACCCGGAAATCACGTGGGCCCCACCCGGAAATCACGTGGGCCCCACCCGGAAATCACTTGGGCCCCACCCGGAAATCACGTGGGCCCCACCCGGAATTCACGTGGGCCCCACGGGGAAATCACGTGGGCCCCACCTGGAAATCACGTGGGCCCCACCCGGAAATCACGTGGGCCCCACTCGGAAATCACGTGGGGCCCACCCGGAAATCACGTGGGCCCCACGGGGAAATCACGTGGGCCCCACCCGGAAATCACGTGGGCCCCACCCGGAAATCACGTGGGCCCCACCCGGAAATCACGTGGGCCCCACGGGGAAATCACGTGGGCCCCACCCGGAAATCACGTGGGCCCCACTCGGAAATCACGTGGGGCCCACCCGGAAATCACGTGGGCCCCACGGGGAAATCACGTGGGCCCCACCCGGAAATCACGTGGGCCCCACCCGCAAATCACGTGGGCCCCACCCGGAAATCCCGTGGGCCCCCCGGGGAAATCACGTGGGCCCCACCCGGAAATCACGTGTGACTCACCCGGAAATCACGTGGGCCCCACCCGGAAGTCACGTGGGCCCCACCCGGGAAATCACGTGGGCCCCACCCGGAAATCACGAGGGCCCCACCCGGAAATCACGTGGGCCACACGGGGAAATCACGTGGGCCCCACCCGGAAATCACGTGGGCCCCACCCGGAAATCACGTGGGCCCCACCCGGAAATCACGTGGGCCCCACTCGGAAATCACGTGGGCCCCACCCGGAAATCACGTGGGCCCCACCCGGAAATCACGTGGGCCCCACCCGGAAATCACGTGTGCCTCACCCGGAAATCACGTGGGCCCCACCCGGAAATCACGTGGGCCCCACCCGGAAATCACGTGGGCCCCACCCGGAAATCACGTGGGCCCCACCCGGAAATCACGTGGGCCACACGGGGAAATCACGTGGGCCCCATCCGGAAATCACGTGGGCCCCACCCGGAAATCACGTGGGCCCCACCCGGAAATCACGTGGGCCCCACCCGGAAATCACGTGGGCCCCACCCGGAAATCACGTGGGCCCCACCCGGAAATCACGTGGGCCCCCAGGGGAAATCACGTGGGCCCCACCCGGAAATCACGTGGGCCCCACCCGGAAATCACGTGGGCCCCACCCGGAAATCAGGTGGGCCCCACCCGGAAATCACGTGGGCCCCACCCGGAAATCACGTGGGCCCCACCCGGAAATCACGTGGGCCCCACCCGGAAATCACGTGGGCCCCACCCGGAAATCACGTGGGCCCCACCCGGAAATCACGTGGGCCCCACCCGGAAATCACGTGGGCCCCACCCGGAAATCACGTGGGCCCCACGGGGAAATCACGTGGGCCCCACCCGGAAATCAGGTGGGCCCCACCCGGAAATCACGTGGGCCCCACGGGGAAATCACGTGGGCCCCCAGGGGAAATCACGTGGGCCCCACCCGGAAATCACGTGGGCCCCACCCGGAAATCACGTGGGCCCCACCCGGAAATCACGTGGGCCCCACCCGGAAATCACGTGGGCCCCACCCGGAAATCACGTGGGCCCCACCCGGAAATCACGTGGGCCCCACGGGGAAATCACGTGGGCCCCACCCGGAAATCACGTGGGCCCCACCCGGAAATCACGTGGGCCCCACCCGGAAATCACGTGGGCCCCACCCGGAAATCACGTGGGCCCCACGGGGAAATCACCTGGGCCCCACCCGGAAATCACGTGGGCCCCACCCGGAAATCACGTGGGCCCCACCCGGAAATCACGTGGGCCCCACCCGGAAATCACGTGGGCCCCACCCGGAAATCACGTGGGCCCCACCCGGAAATCACGTGGGCCCCACCCGGAAATCACGTGGGCCCCACGGGGAAATCACGTGGGCCCCACCCGGAAATCACGTGGGCCCCACCCGGAAATCACGTGGGCCCCACCCGGAAATCACGTGGGCCCCACCCGGAAATCACGTGGGCCCCACCCGGAAATCACGTGGGCCCCACCCGGAAATCACGTGGGCCCCACCCGGAAATCACGTGGGCCCCACCCGGAAATCACGTGGGCCCCACCCGGAAATCACGTGGGCACCACCCGGAAATCACGTGGGCCCCACCCGGAAATCACGTGGGCCCCACCCGGAAATCACGTGGGCCCCACCCGGAAATCACGTGGGCCCCACGGGGAAATCACGTGGGCCCCACCCGGAAATCACGTGGGCCCCACCCGGAAATCACATGGGGCCCACCCGGAAATCACGTGGGCCCCACCGGGAAACCACGTGGGCCCCACGGGGAAATCACGTGGGCCCCCAGGGGAAGTCACGTGGGCCCCACCCGGAAATCACGTGGGCCCCACCCGGAAATCACGTGGGCCCCACCCGGAAATCACGTGGGCCCCACGGGGAAATCACGTGGGCCCCACCCGGAAATCACGTGGGCCCCACCCGGAAATCACGTGGGCCCCATCCGGAAATCACGTGGGCCCCACCCGGAAATCACGTGGGCCCCACCCGGAAATCACGTGGGCCCCACCCGGAAATCACGTGGGCCCCACCCGGAAATCACGTGGGCCCCACCCGGAAATCACGTGGGCCCCATCCTGAAATCACGTGGGCCCCACCCGGAAATCACGTGGGCCCCACCCGGAAATCACGTGGGCCCCACCCGGAAATCACGTGGGCCCCACCCGGAAATCACGTGGGCCCCACCCGGAAATCACGTGGGCCCCACCCGGAAATCACGTGGGCCCCACGGGGAAATCACGTGGGCCCCACCCGGAAATCACGTGTGACTCACCCGGAAATCACGTGGGCCCCACCCGGAAATCACGTGGGCCCCACCCGGAAATCACGTGGGCCCCACCCGGAAATCACGTGGGCCACACGGGGAAATCACGTGGGCCCCACCCGGAAATCACGTGGGCCCCACCCGGAAATCACGTGGGCCCCACCCGGAAATCACGAGGGCCCCACCCGGAAATCACGTGGGCCCCACCCGGAAATCACGTGGGCCCCCAGGGGAAATCACGTGGGCACCACCCGGAAATCACGTGGGCCCCACCCGGAAATCACGTGGGCCCCACCCGGAAATCACTTGGGCCCCACCCGGAAATCACGTGGGCCCCACCCGGAAATCACGTGGGCCCCACCCGGAAATCACGTGGGCCCCACCCGGAAATCACGTGGGCCCCACCCGGAAATCTCGTGGGCCCCACCCGGAAATCACGTGGGCCCCACCCGGAAATCACGTGGGCCCCACGGGGAAATCACGTGTGCCCCACCCGGAAATCACGTGGGCCCCACCCGGAAATCACGTGGGCCCCACCCGGAAATCACGTGGGCCCCACCCGGAAATCACGTGGGCCCCACCCGGAAATCACGTGGGCCCCCAGGGGAAATCACGTGGGCCCCACCCGGAAATCACGTGGGCCCCACCCGGAAATCACGTGGGCCCCACCCGGAAATCACGTGGGCCCCACGGGGAAATCACGTGGGCCCCACCCGGAAATCACGTGGGCCCCACCCGGAAATCACGTGGGCCCCACCCGGAAATCACGTGGGGCCCACCCGGAAATCACGTGGGCCCCACGGGGAAATCACCTGGGCCCCACCCGGAAATCATGTGGGCCCCACCCGGAAATCACGTGGGCCCCACGGGGAAATCACGTGGGCCCCACCCGGAAATCACGTGTGCCTCACCCGGAAATCACGTGGGCCCCACCCGGAAATCACGTGGGCCCCACCCGGAAATCACGTGGGCCCCACTCGGAAATCACGTGGGCCCCACCCGGAAATCACGTGGGCCACACGGGGAAATCACGTGGGCCCCACCCGGAAATCACGTGGGCCCCACCCGGAAATCACGTGGGCCCCACCCGGAAATCACGTGGGCCCCACCCGGAAATCACGTGGGCCCCACCCGGAAATCACGTGGGCCCCCAGGGGAAATCACGTGGGCCCCACCCGGAAATCACGTGGGCCCCACCCGGAAATCACGTGGGCCCCACCCGGAAATCACGTGGGCCCCACACGGAAATCACGTGGGCCCCACCCGGAAATCACGTGGGCCCCACCCGGAAATCACGTGGGCCCCACCCGGAAATCACGTGGGCCCCACCCGGAAATCACGTGGGCCCCACCCGGAAATCACGTGGGCCCCACCCGGAAATCACGTGGGCCCCACCCGGAAATCACGTGGGCCCCACGGGGAAATCACGTGGGCCCCACCCGGAAAACACGTGTGCCCCACCCGGAAATCACGTGGGCCCCACCCGGAAATCACGTGGGCCCCACCCGGAAATCACGTGGGCCCCACCCGGAAATCACGTGGGCCCCACCCGGAAATCACGTGGGGCCCACCCGGAAATCACGTGGGCCCCCAGGGGAAATCACGTGGGCCCCACCCGGAAATCACGTGGGCCCCACCCGGAAATCACGTGGGCCCCACCCGGAAATCACGTGGGCCCCACCCGGAAATCACGTGGGCCCCACCCGGAAATCACGTGGGCCCCACACGGAAATCACATGGGCCCCACCCGGAAATCACGTGGGGCCCACCCGGAAATCACGTGGGCCTCCAGGGGAAATCACGTGGGTCCCACCCGGAAATCACGTGGGCCCCACCCGGAAATCACGTGGGCCCCACCCGGAAATCACGTGGGCCCCACCCGGAAATCACGTGGGCCCCACCCGGAAATCACGTGGGCCCCACCCGGAAATCACGTGGGCCCCACCTGGAAATCACGTGGGGCCCACCCGGAAATCACGTGGGCCCCCAGGGGAAATCACGTGGGCCCCACCCGGAAATCACGTGGGCCCCACCCGGAAATCACGTGGGCCCCACCCGGAAATCACGTGGGCCCCACCCGGAAATCACGTGGGCCCCACCCGGAAATCACGTGGGCCCCACCCGGAAATCACGTGGGCCCCACCCGGAAATCACGTGGGCCCCACCCGGAAATCACGTGGGCCCCACCCGGAAATCACGTGGGCCCCACCCGGAAATCACGTGTGCCTCACCCGGAAATCACGTGGGCCCCACCCGGAAATCACGTGGGCCCCACCCGGAAATCACGTGGGCCCCACCCGGAAATCACGTGGGCCCCACCCGGAAATCACGTGGGCCCCACCCGGAAATCACGTGGGCCCCACCCGGAAATCACGTGGGCCCCACCCGGAAATCACGTGGGCCCCACCCGGAAATCACGTGGGCCCCCAGGGGAAATCACGTGGGCCCCACCCGGAAATCACGTGGGCCCCACCCGGAAATCACGTGGGCCCCACCCGGAAATCACGTGGGCCCCACACGGAAATCACGTGGGCCCCACCCGGAAATCACGTGGGCCCCACCCGGAAATCACGTGGGCCCCACCCGGAAATCACGTGGGCCCCACCCGGAAATCACGTGGGCCCCACCCGGAAATCACGTGGGCCCCACCCGGAAATCACGTGGGCCCCACCCGGAAATCACGTGGGCCCCACCCGGAAATCACGTGGGCCCCACCCGGAAATCACGTGGGCCCCACCCGGAAATCACGTGGGCCCCACCCGGAAATCACGTGGGCCCCACGGGGAAATCACGTGGGCCCCACCCGGAAAACACGTGTGCCCCACCCGGAAATCACGTGGGCCCCACCCGGAAATCACGTGGGCCCCACCCGGAAATCACGTGGGCCCCACCCGGAAATCACGTGGGCCCCACCCGGAAATCACGTGGGGCCCACCCGGAAATCACGTGGGCCCCCAGGGGAAATCACGTGGGCCCCACCCGGAAATCACGTGGGCCCCACCCGGAAATCACGTGGGCCCCACCCGGAAATCACGTGGGCCCCACCCGGAAATCACGTGGGCCCCACCCGGAAATCACGTGGGCCCCACACGGAAATCACATGGGCCCCACCCGGAAATCACGTGGGGCCCACCCGGAAATCACGTGGGCCTCCAGGGGAAATCACGTGGGTCCCACCCGGAAATCACGTGGGCCCCACCCGGAAATCACGTGGGCCCCACCCGGAAATCACGTGGGCCCCACCCGGAAATCACGTGGGCCCCACCCGGAAATCACGTGGGCCCCACCCGGAAATCACGTGGGCCCCACCTGGAAATCACGTGGGGCCCACCCGGAAATCACGTGGGCCCCCAGGGGAAATCACGTGGGCCCCACCCGGAAATCACGTGGGCCCCACCCGGAAATCACGTGGGCCCCACCCGGAAATCACGTGGGCCCCACCCGGAAATCACGTGGGCCCCACCCGGAAATCACGTGGGCCCCACCCGGAAATCACGTGGGCCCCACCCGGAAATCACGTGGGCCCCACCCGGAAATCACGTGGGCCCCACGGGGAAATCACGTGGGCCCCACCCGGAAATCACGTGTGCCTCACCCGGAAATCACGTGGGCCCCACCCGGAAATCACGTGGGCCCCACCCGGAAATCACGTGGGCCCCACTCGGAAATCACGTGGGCCCCACCCGGAAATCACGTGGGCCACACGGGGAAATCACGTGGGCCCCACCCGGAAATCACGTGGGCCCCACCCGGAAATCACGTGGGCCCCACCCGGAAATCACGTGGGCCCCACCCGGAAATCACGTGGGCCCCACCCGGAAATCACGTGGGCCCCCAGGGGAAATCACGTGGGCCCCACCCGGAAATCACGTGGGCCCCACCCGGAAATCACGTGGGCCCCACCCGGAAATCACGTGGGCCCCACCCGGAAATCACGTGGGCCCCACCCGGAAATCACGTGGGCCCCACCCGGAAATCACGTGGGCCCCACCCGGAAATCACGTGGGCCCCACCCGGAAATCACGTGGGCCCCACCCGGAAATCACGTGGGCCCCACCCGGAAATCACGTGGGCCCCACCCGGAAATCACGTGGGCCCCACCCGGAAATCACGTGGGCCCCACCCGGAAATCACGTGGGCCCCACCCGGAAATCACGTGGGCCCCACCCGGAAATCACGTGGGCCCCACGGGGAAATCACGTGGGCCCCACCCGGAAAACACGTGTGCCCCACCCGGAAATCACGTGGGCCCCACCCGGAAATCACGTGGGCCCCACCCGGAAATCACGTGGGCCCCACCCGGAAATCACGTGGGCCCCACCGGGAAATCACGTGGGGCCCACCCGGAAATCACGTGGGCCCCCAGGGGAAATCACGTGGGCCCCACCCGGAAATCACGTGGGCCCCACCCGGAAATCACGTGGGCCCCACCCGGAAATCACGTGGGCCCCACCCGGAAATCACGTGGGCCCCACCCGGAAATCACGTGGGCCCCACACGGAAATCACATGGGCCCCACCCGGAAATCACGTGGGGCCCACCCGGAAATCACGTGGGCCTCCAGGGGAAATCACGTGGGTCCCACCCGGAAATCACGTGGGCCCCACCCGGAAATCACGTGGGCCCCACCCGGAAATCACGTGGGCCCCACCCGGAAATCACGTGGGCCCCACCCGGAAATCACGTGGGCCCCACCCGGAAATCACGTGGGCCCCACCTGGAAATCACGTGGGGCCCACCCGGAAATCACGTGGGCCCCCAGGGGAAATCACGTGGGCCCCACCCGGAAATCACGTGGGCCCCACCCGGAAATCACGTGGGCCCCACCCGGAAATCACGTGGGCCCCACCCGGAAATCACGTGGGCCCCACCCGGAAATCACGTGGGCCCCACCCGGAAATCACGTGGGCCCCACCCGGAAATCACGTGGGCCCCACCCGGAAATCACGTGGGCCCCACCCGGAAATCACGTGGGCCCCACCCGGAAATCACGTGGGCCCCACCCGGAAATCACGTGGGCCCCACGGGGAAATCACGTGGGCCCCACCCGGAAAACACGTGTGCCCCACCCGGAAATCACGTGGGCCCCACCCGGAAATCACGTGGGCCCCACCCGGAAATCACGTGGGCCCCACCCGGAAATCACGTGGGCCCCACCCGGAAATCACGTGGGGCCCACCCGGAAATCACGTGGGCCCCCAGGGGAAATCACGTGGGCCCCACCCGGAAATCACGTGGGCCCCACCCGGAAATCACGTGGGCCCCACCCGGAAATCACGTGGGCCCCACCCGGAAATCACGTGGGCCCCACCCGGAAATCACGTGGGCCCCACACGGAAATCACATGGGCCCCACCCGGAAATCACGTGGGGCCCACCCGGAAATCACGTGGGCCTCCAGGGGAAATCACGTGGGTCCCACCCGGAAATCACGTGGGCCCCACCCGGAAATCACGTGGGCCCCACCCGGAAATCACGTGGGCCCCACCCGGAAATCACGTGGGCCCCACCCGGAAATCACGTGGGCCCCACCCGGAAATCACGTGGGCCCCACCTGGAAATCACGTGGGGCCCACCCGGAAATCACGTGGGCCCCCAGGGGAAATCACGTGGGCCCCACCCGGAAATCACGTGGGCCCCACCCGGAAATCACGTGGGCCCCACCCGGAAATCACGTGGGCCCCACCCGGAAATCACGTGGGCCCCACCCGGAAATCACGTGGGCCCCACCCGGAAATCACGTGGGCCCCACCCGGAAATCACGTGGGCCCCACCCGGAAATCACGTGGGCCCCACCCGGAAATCACGTGGGCCCCACCCGGAAATCACGTGTGCCTCACCCGGAAATCACGTGGGCCCCACCCGGAAATCACGTGGGCCCCACCCGGAAATCACGTGGGCCCCACTCGGAAATCACGTGGGCCCCACCCGGAAATCACGTGGGCCACACGGGGAAATCACGTGGGCCCCACCCGGAAATCACGTGGGCCCCACCCGGAAATCACGTGGGCCCCACCCGGAAATCACGTGGGCCCCACCCGGAAATCACGTGGGCCCCACCCGGAAATCACGTGGGCCCCCAGGGGAAATCACGTGGGCCCCACCCGGAAATCACGTGGGCCCCACCCGGAAATCACGTGGGCCCCACCCGGAAATCACGTGGGCCCCACACGGAAATCACGTGGGCCCCACCCGGAAATCACGTGGGCCCCACCCGGAAATCACGTGGGCCCCACCCGGAAATCACGTGGGCCCCACCCGGAAATCACGTGGGCCCCACCCGGAAATCACGTGGGCCCCACCCGGAAATCACGTGGGCCCCACCCGGAAATCACGTGGGCCCCACCCGGAAATCACGTGGGCCCCACCCGGAAATCACGTGGGCCCCACCCGGAAATCACGTGGGCCCCACGGGGAAATCACGTGGGCCCCACCCGGAAATCACGTGTGACTCACCCGGAAATCACGTGGGCCCCACCCGGAAATCACGTGGGCCCCACCCGGAAATCACGTGGGCCCCACCCGGAAATCACGTGGGCCCCACCCGGAAATCACGTGGGCCCCACCCGGAAATCACGTGGGCCCCACCCGGAAATCACGTGGGCCCCACGGGGAAATCACGTGGGCCCCACCCGGAAATCACGTGTGACTCACCCGGAAATCACGTGGGCCCCACCCGGAAATCACGTGGGCCCCACCCGGAAATCACGTGGGCCCCACCCGGAAATCACGTGGGCCACACGGGGAAATCACGTGGGCCCCACCCGGAAATCACGTGGGCCCCACCCGGAAATCACGTGGGCCCCACCCGGAAATCACGAGGGCCCCACCCGGAAATCACGTGGGCCCCACCCGGAAATCACGTGGGCCCCCAGGGGAAATCACGTGGGCCCCACCCGGAAATCACGTGGGCCCCACCCGGAAATCACGTGGGCCCCACCCGGAAATCACGTGGGCCCCACCCGGAAATCACGTGGGCCCCACCCGGAAATCACGTGGGCCCCACCCGGAAATCACGTGGGCCCCACCCGGAAATCACGTGGGCCCCACCCGGAAATCTCGTGGGCCCCACCCGGAAATCACGTGGGCCCCACCCGGAAATCACGTGGGCCCCACGGGGAAATCACGTGTGCCCCACCCGGAAATCACGTGGGCCCCACCCGGAAATCACGTGGGCCCCACCCGGAAATCACGTGGGCCCCACCCGGAAATCACGTGGGCCCCACCCGGAAATCACGTGGGCCCCACCCGGAAATCACGTGGGCCCCACTCGGAAATCACGTGGGCCCCACCCGGAAATCACGTGGGCCACACGGGGAAATCACGTGGGCCCCACCCGGAAATCACGTGGGCCCCACCCGGAAATCACGTGGGCCCCACCCGGAAATCACGTGGGCCACACCCGGAAATCACGTGGGCCCCACCCGGAAATCACGTGGGCCCCCAGGGGAAATCACGTGGGCCCCACCCGGAAATCACGTGGGCCCCACCCGGAAATCACGTGGGCCCCACCCGGAAATCACGTGGGCCCCACACGGAAATCACGTGGGCCCCACCCGGAAATCACGTGGGCCCCACCCGGAAATCACGTGGGCCCCACCCGGAAATCACGTGGGCCCCACCCGGAAATCACGTGGGCCCCACCCGGAAATCACGTGGGCCCCACCCGGAAATCACGTGGGCCCCACCCGGAAATCACGTGGGCCCCACCCGGAAATCACGTGGGCCCCACCCGGAAATCACGTGGGCCCCACCCGGAAATCACGTGGGCCCCACCCGGAAATCACGTGGGCCCCACGGGGAAATCACGTGGGCCCCACCCGGAAAACACGTGGGCCCCACCCGGAAATCACGTGGGCCCCACCCGGAAATCACGTGGGCCCCACCCGGAAATCACGTGGGCCCCACCCGGAAATCACGTGGGCCCCACCCGGAAATCACGTGGGGCCCACCCGGAAATCACGTGGGCCCCCAGGGGAAATCACGTGGGCCCCACCCGGAAATCACGTGGGCCCCACCCGGAAATCACGTGGGCCCCACCCGGAAATCACGTGGGCCCCACCCGGAAATCACGTGGGCCCCACCCGGAAATCACGTGGGCCCCACCCGGAAATCACATGGGCCCCACCCGGAAATCACGTGGGGCCCACCCGGAAATCACGTGGGCCTCCAGGGGAAATCACGTGGGTCCCACCCGGAAATCACGTGGGCCCCACCCGGAAATCACGTGGGCCCCACCCGGAAATCACGTGGGCCCCACCCGGAAATCACGTGGGCCCCACCCGGAAATCACGTGGGCCCCACCCGGAAATCACGTGGGCCCCACCCGGAAATCACGTGGGGCCCACCCGGAAATCACGTGGGCCCCCAGGGGAAATCACGTGGGCCCCACCCGGAAATCACGTGGGCCCCACCCGGAAATCACGTGGGCCCCACCCGGAAATCACGTGGGCCCCACCCGGAAATCACGTGGGCCCCACCCGGAAATCACGTGGGCCCCACCCGGAAATCACGTGGGCCCCACCCGGAAATCACGTGGGGCCCACCCGGAAATCACGTGGGCCCCACCCGGAAATCACGTGGGCCCCACGGGGAAATCACGTGGGCCCCACCCGGAAATCACGTGGGCCCCACCCGGAAATCACGTGGGCCCCACCCGGAAATCACGTGGGCCCCACCCGGAAATCACGTGGGCCCCACCCGGAAATCACGTGGGCCCCACCCGGAAATCACGTGGGCCCCACCCGGAAATCACGTGGGCCCCACCCGGAAATCACGTGGGCCCCACGGGGAAATCACGTGGGCCCCACCCGGAAATCACGTGGGCCCCACCCGGAAATCACGTGGGCCCCACCCGGAAATCACGTGGGCCCCACCCGGAAATCACGTGGGCCCCCAGGGGAAATCACGTGGGCCCCACCCGGAAATCACGTGGGCCCCACCCGGAAATCACGTGGGCCCCACCCGGAAATCACGTGGGCCCCACCCGGAAATCACGTGGGCCCCACCCGGAAATCACGTGGGCCCCACCCGGAAATCACGTGGGCCCCACCCGGAAATCACGTGGGGCCCACCCGGAAATCACGTGGGCCCCCAGGGGAAATCACGTGGGCCCCACCCGGAAATCACGTGGGCCCCACCCGGAAATCACGTGGGCCCCACCCGGAAATCACGTGGGCCCCACCCGGAAATCACGTGGGCCCCACCCGGAAATCACGTGTGCCTCACCCGGAAATCACGTGGGCCCCACCCGGAAATCACGTGGGCCCCACCCGGAAATCACGTGGGCCCCACCCGGAAATCACGTGGGCCCCACCCGGAAATCACGTGGGCCACACGGGGAAATCACGTGGGCCCCACCCGGAAATCACGTGGGCCCCACCCGGAAATCACGTGGGCCCCACCCGGAAATCACGTGGGCCCCACCCGGAAATCACGTGGGCCCCACCCGGAAATCACGTGGGCCCCACCCGGAAATCACTTGGGCCCCCAGGGGAAATCACGTGGGCCCCACCCGGAAATCACGTGGGCCCCACCCGGAAATCACGTGGGCCCCACCCGGAAATCACGTGGGCCCCACCCGGAAATCACGTGGGCCCCACCCGGAAATCACGTGGGCCCCACCCGGAAATCACGTGGGCCCCACCCGGAAATCACGTGGGCCCCACCCGGAAATCACGTGGGCCCCACCCGGAAATCACGTGGGCCCCACCTGGAAATCACGTGGGGCCCACCCGGAAATCACGTGGGCCCCACGGGGAAATCACGTGGGCCCCACCCGGAAATCCCGTGGGCCCCACCCGGAAATCACGTGGGCCCCACCCGGAAATCACGTGGGCCCCACGGGGAAATCACGTGGGCCCCACCCGGAAATCACGTGTGACTCACCCGGAAATCACGTGGGCCCCACCCGGAAATCACGTGGGCCCCACCCGGAAATCACGTGGGCCCCACCCGGAAATCACGTGGGCCCCACCCGGAAATCACGTGGGCCACACGGGGAAATCACGTGGGCCCCACCCGGAAATCACGTGGGCCCCACCCGGAAATCACGTGGGCCCCACCCGGAAATCACGTGGGCCCCATCCGGAAATCACGTGGGCCCCCAGGGGAAATCACGTGGGCCCCACCCGGAAATCACGTGGGCCCCACGGGGAAATCACGTGGGCCCCACCCGGAAATCACGTGGGCCCCACCCGGAAATCACGTGGGCCCCACCCGGAAATCACGTGGGCCCCACCCGGAAATCACGTGGGCCCCACCCGGAAATCTCGTGGGCCCCACCCGGAAATCACGTGGGCCCCACCCGGAAATCACGTGGGCCCCACGGGGAAATCACGTGGGCCCCACCCGGAAATCACGTGGGCCCCACCCGGAAATCACGTGGGCCCCACCCGGAAATCACGTGGGCCCCACCCGGAAATCACGTGGGCCCCACCCGGAAATCACTTGGGCCCCACCCGGAAATCACGTGGGCCCCACCCGGAAATCACGTGGGCCCCACCCGGAAATCACGTGGGCCCCACCCGGAAATCACGTGGGCCCCACCCGGAAATCACGTGGGCCCCACGGGGAAATCACGTGGGCCCCACCCGGAAATCACGTGGGCCCCACGGGGAAATCACGTGGGCCCCACCCGGAAATCACGTGTGCCCCACCCGGAAATCACGTGGGCCCCACCCGGAAATCACGTGGGCCCCACCCGGAAATCACGTGGGCCCCACCCGGAAATCACGTGTGCCCCACCCGGAAATCACGTGGGCCCCACCCGGAAATCACGTGGGCCCCACGGGGAAATCACGTGGGACCCACCCGGAAATCACGTGGGCCCCACCCGGAAATCACGTGGGCCCCATCCGAAAATCACGTGGGCCCCACCCGGAAATCACGTGGGCCCCACGGGGAAATCACGTGGGCCCCACCCGGAAATCACGTGGGCCCCACCCGGAAATCACGTGGGCCCCACCCGGAAATCACGTGGGCCCCACGGGGAAATCACGTGGGCCCCACCCGGAAATCACGTGGGCCCCACCCGGAAATCACGTGGGCCCCACCCGGAAATCACGTGGGCCCCACCCGGAAATCACGTGGGCCCCACCCGGAAATCACGTGGGCCCCACCCGGAAATCACGTGGGCCCCACGGGGAAATCACGTGGGCCCCACCCGGAAATCACGTGGGCCCCACCCGGAAATCACGTGGGCCCCACCCGGAAATCACGTGGGGCCCACCCGGAAATCACGTGGGCCCCACGGGGAAATCACGTGGGCCCCACCCGGAAATCACGTGGGCCCCACCCGGAAATCACGTGGGCCCCACCCGGAAATCACGTGGGCCCCACGGGGAAATCACGTGGGCCCCACCCGGAAATCACGTGTGCCTCACCCGGAAATCACGTGGGCCCCACCCGGAAATCACGTGGGCCCCACGGGGAAATCACGTGGGCCCCACCCGGAAATCACGTGGGCCCCACCCGGAAATCACGTGGGCCCCCAGGGGAAATCACGTGGGCCCCACCCGGAAATCACGTGGGCCCCACCCGGAAATCACGTGGGCCCCACACGGAAATCACGTGGGCCCCACCCGGAAATCACGTGGGCCCCACGGGGAAATCACGTGGGCCCCACCCGGAAATCACGTGGGCCCCACCCGGAAATCACGTGGGCCCCACACGGAAATCACGTGGGCCCCACCCGGAAATCACGTGGGCCCCACGGGGAAATCACGTGGGCCCCACGGGGAAATCACGTGGGCCCCACCCGGAAATCACGTGGGCCCCACCCGGAAATCACGTGGGCCCCACCCGGGAATCACGTGGGCCCCACCCGGGAATCACGTGGGCCCCACCCGGAAATCACGTGGGCCCCACCCGGAAATCACGTGGGACCCACCCGGAAATCACGTGGGCCCCACCCGGAAATCACGTGGGCCCCACCCGGAAATCACGTGGGACCCACCCGGAAATCACGTGGGCCCCACCCGGAAATCACGTGGGCCCCACCCGGAAATCACGTGGGCCCCACGGGGAAATCACGTGGGCCCCACCCGGAAAACACGTGTGCCCCACCCGGAAATCACGTGGGCCCCACCCGGAAATCACGTGGGCCCCACCCGGAAATCACGTGGGCCCCACCCGGAAATCACGTGGGCCCCACCCGGAAATCACGTGGGACCCACCCGGAAATCACGTGGGACCCACCCGGAAATCACGTGGGCCCCACCCGGAAATCACGTGGGCCCCACCCGGAAATCATGTGGGCCCCACCCGGAAATCACGTGGGCCCCACCCGGAAATCACGTGGGCCCCACCCGGAAATCACGTGGGCCCCACCCGGAAATCACGTGGGCCCCACCCGGAAATCACGTGGGGCCCACCCGGAAATCACGTGGGCCCCCAGGGGAAATCACGTGGGCCCCACCCGGAAATCACGTGGGCCCCACCCGGAAATCACGTGGGCCCCACCCGGAAATCACGTGGGCCCCACCCGGAAATCACGTGGGCCCCACCCGGAAATCACGTGGGCCCCACCCGGAAATCACGTGGGCCCCACCTGGAAATCACGTGGGGCCCACCCGGAAATCACGTGGGCCCCCAGGGGAAATCACGTGGGCCCCACCCGGAAATCACGTGGGCCCCACCCGGAAATCACGTGGGCCCCACCCGGAAATCACGTGGGCCCCCAGGGGAAATCACGTGGGCCCCACCCGGAAATCACGTGGGCCCCACCCGGAAATCACGTGGGCCCCACGGGGAAATCACGTGGGCCCCACCCGGAAATCACGTGGGCCCCACCCGGAAATCACGTGGGCCCCACCCGGAAATCACGTGGGCCCCACCCGGAAATCACGTGGGCCCCACCCGGAAATCACGTGGGCCCCACCCGGAAATCACGTGGGCCCCACCCGGAAATCACGTGGGCCCCACCCGGAAATCACGTGGGCCCCACCCGGAAATCACGTGGGCCCCACCCGGAAATCACGTGGGCCCCACCCGGAAATCACGTGGGGCCCACCCGGAAATCTCGTGGGCCCCACGGGGAAATCACGTGGGCCCCACCCGGAAATCACGTGGGCCCCACCCGGAAATCACGTGGGCCCCACCCGGAAATCACGTGGGCCCCACCCGGAAATCACGTGTGCCTCACCCGGAAATCACGTGGGCCCCACCCGGAAATCACGTGGGCCCCACCCGGAAATCACGTGGGCCCCACCCGGAAATCACGTGGGCCCCACCCGGAAATCACGTGGGCCCCACCCGGAAATCACGTGGGCCCCACCCGGAAATCACGTGGGCCCCACCCGGAAATCACGTGGGCCCCACCCGGAAATCACGTGGGCCCCACCCGGAAATCACGTGGGCCCCACCCGGAAATCACGTGGGCCCCCAGGGGAAATCACGTGGGCCCCAACCGGAAATCACGTGGGCCCCACCCGGAAATCACGTGGGCCCCACCCGGAAATCAGGTGGGCCCCACCCGGAAATCACGTGGGCCCCACCGGGAAATCACGTGGGCCCCACCCGGAAATCACGTGGGCCCCACCCGGAAATCACGTGGGCCCCACCCGGAAATCACGTGGGCCCCACCCGGAAATCACGTGGGCCCCACCCGGAAATCACGTGGGCCCCACGGGGAAATCACGTGGGCCCCACCCGGAAATCACGTGGGCCCCACCCGGAAATCACGTGGGCCCCACCCGGAAATCACGTGGGCCCCACCCGGAAATACGTGGGCCCCACCCGGAAATCACGTGTGACTCACCCGGAAATCACATTGGCCCCACCCGGAAATCACGTGGGCCCCACCCGGAAATCACGTGGGCCCCACCCGGAAATCACGTGGGCCCCACCCGGAAATCACGTGGGCGACACGGGGAAATCACGTGGGCCCCACCCGGAAATCACGTGGGCCCCACCCGGAAATCACGTGGGCCCCACCCGGAAATCACGAGGGCCCCACCCGGAAATCACGTGGGCCCCACCCGGAAATCACGTGGGCCCCCAGGGGAAATCACGTGGGCCCCACCCGGAAATCACGTGGGCCCCACCCGGAAATCACGTGGGCCCCACCCGGAAATCACGTGGGCCCCCAGGGGAAATCACGTGGGCCCCACCCGGAAATCACGTGGGCCCCACCCGGAAATCACGTGGGCCCCACCCGGAAATCACGTGGGCCCCACGGGGAAATCACGTGGGCCCCACCCGGAAATCACGTGGGCCCCACCCGGAAATCACGTGGGCCCCACGGGGAAATCACGTGGGACCCACCCGGAAATCACGTGGGCCCCACCCGGAAATCACGTGGGCCCCATCCGGAAATCACGTGGGCCCCACCCGGAAATCACGTGGGCCCCACGGGGAAATCACGTGGGCCCCACCCGGAAATCACGTGGGCCCCACCCGGAAATCACGTGGGCCCCACCCGGAAATCACGTGGGCCCCACGGGGAAATCACGTGGGCCCCACCCGGAAATCACGTGGGCCCCACCCGGAAATCACGTGGGCCCCACCCGGAAATCACGTGGGCCCCACCCGGAAATCACGTGGGCCCCACCCGGAAATCACGTGGGCCCCACCCGGAAATCACGTGGGCCCCACGGGGAAATCACGTGGGCCCCACCCGGAAATCACGTGGGCCCCACCCGGAAATCACGTGGGCCCCACCCGGAAATCACGTGGGGCCCACCCGGAAATCACGTGGGCCCCACGGGGAAATCACGTGGGCCCCACCCGGAAATCACGTGGGCCCCACCCGGAAATCACGTGGGCCCCACCCGGAAATCACGTGGGCCCCACGGGGAAATCACGTGGGCCCCACCCGGAAATCACGTGTGCCTCACCCGGAAATCACGTGGGCCCCACCCGGAAATCACGTGGGCCCCACGGGGAAATCACGTGGGCCCCACCCGGAAATCACGTGGGCCCCACCCGGAAATCACGTGGGCCCCCAGGGGAAATCACGTGGGCCCCACCCGGAAATCACGTGGGCCCCACCCGGAAATCACGTGGGCCCCACACGGAAATCACGTGGGCCCCACCCGGAAATCACGTGGGCCCCACGGGGAAATCACGTGGGCCCCACCCGGAAATCACGTGGGCCCCACCCGGAAATCACGTGGGCCCCACACGGAAATCACGTGGGCCCCACCCGGAAATCACGTGGGCCCCACGGGGAAATCACGTGGGCCCCACGGGGAAATCACGTGGGCCCCACCCGGAAATCACGTGGGCCCCACCCGGAAATCACGTGGGCCCCACCCGGGAATCACGTGGGCCCCACCCGGGAATCACGTGGGCCCCACCCGGAAATCACGTGGGCCCCACCCGGAAATCACGTGGGACCCACCCGGAAATCACGTGGGCCCCACCCGGAAATCACGTGGGCCCCACCCGGAAATCACGTGGGACCCACCCGGAAATCACGTGGGCCCCACCCGGAAATCACGTGGGCCCCACCCGGAAATCACGTGGGCCCCACGGGGAAATCACGTGGGCCCCACCCGGAAAACACGTGTGCCCCACCCGGAAATCACGTGGGCCCCACCCGGAAATCACGTGGGCCCCACCCGGAAATCACGTGGGCCCCACCCGGAAATCACGTGGGCCCCACCCGGAAATCACGTGGGACCCACCCGGAAATCACGTGGGACCCACCCGGAAATCACGTGGGCCCCACCCGGAAATCACGTGGGCCCCACCCGGAAATCATGTGGGCCCCACCCGGAAATCACGTGGGCCCCACCCGGAAATCACGTGGGCCCCACCCGGAAATCACGTGGGCCCCACCCGGAAATCACGTGGGCCCCACCCGGAAATCACGTGGGGCCCACCCGGAAATCACGTGGGCCCCCAGGGGAAATCACGTGGGCCCCACCCGGAAATCACGTGGGCCCCACCCGGAAATCACGTGGGCCCCACCCGGAAATCACGTGGGCCCCACCCGGAAATCACGTGGGCCCCACCCGGAAATCACGTGGGCCCCACCCGGAAATCACGTGGGCCCCACCTGGAAATCACGTGGGGCCCACCCGGAAATCACGTGGGCCCCCAGGGGAAATCACGTGGGCCCCACCCGGAAATCACGTGGGCCCCACCCGGAAATCACGTGGGCCCCACCCGGAAATCACGTGGGCCCCCAGGGGAAATCACGTGGGCCCCACCCGGAAATCACGTGGGCCCCACCCGGAAATCACGTGGGCCCCACGGGGAAATCACGTGGGCCCCACCCGGAAATCACGTGGGCCCCACCCGGAAATCACGTGGGCCCCACCCGGAAATCACGTGGGCCCCACCCGGAAATCACGTGGGCCCCACCCGGAAATCACGTGGGCCCCACCCGGAAATCACGTGGGCCCCACCCGGAAATCACGTGGGCCCCACCCGGAAATCACGTGGGCCCCACCCGGAAATCACGTGGGCCCCACCCGGAAATCACGTGGGCCCCACCCGGAAATCACGTGGGCCCACCCGGAAATCTCGTGGGCCCCACGGGGAAATCACGTGGGCCCCACCCGGAAATCACGTGGGCCCCACCCGGAAATCACGTGGGCCCCACCCGGAAATCACGTGGGCCCCACCCGGAAATCACGTGTGCCTCACCCGGAAATCACGTGGGCCCCACCCGGAAATCACGTGGGCCCCACCCGGAAATCACGTGGGCCCCACCCGGAAATCACGTGGGCCCCACCCGGAAATCACGTGGGCCCCACCCGGAAATCACGTGGGCCCCACCCGGAAATCACGTGGGCCCCACCCGGAAATCACGTGGGCCCCACCCGGAAATCACGTGGGCCCCACCCGGAAATCACGTGGGCCCCACCCGGAAATCACGTGGGCCCCCAGGGGAAATCACGTGGGCCCCAACCGGAAATCACGTGGGCCCCACCCGGAAATCACGTGGGCCCCACCCGGAAATCAGGTGGGCCCCACCCGGAAATCACGTGGGCCCCACCGGGAAATCACGTGGGCCCCACCCGGAAATCACGTGGGCCCCACCCGGAAATCACGTGGGCCCCACCCGGAAATCACGTGGGCCCCACCCGGAAATCACGTGGGCCCCACCCGGAAATCACGTGGGCCCCACGGGGAAATCACGTGGGCCCCACCCGGAAATCACGTGGGCCCCACCCGGAAATCACGTGGGCCCCACCCGGAAATCACGTGGGCCCCACCCGGAAATACGTGGGCCCCACCCGGAAATCACGTGTGACTCACCCGGAAATCACATTGGCCCCACCCGGAAATCACGTGGGCCCCACCCGGAAATCACGTGGGCCCCACCCGGAAATCACGTGGGCCCCACCCGGAAATCACGTGGGCGACACGGGGAAATCACGTGGGCCCCACCCGGAAATCACGTGGGCCCCACCCGGAAATCACGTGGGCCCCACCCGGAAATCACGAGGGCCCCACCCGGAAATCACGTGGGCCCCACCCGGAAATCACGTGGGCCCCCAGGGGAAATCACGTGGGCCCCACCCGGAAATCACGTGGGCCCCACCCGGAAATCACGTGGGCCCCACCCGGAAATCACGTGGGCCCCCAGGGGAAATCACGTGGGCCCCACCCGGAAATCACGTGGGCCCCACCCGGAAATCACGTGGGCCCCACCCGGAAATCACGTGGGCCCCACGGGGAAATCACGTGGGCCCCACCCGGAAATCACGTGGGCCCCACCCGGAAATCATGTGGGCCCCACCCGGAAATCACGTGGGGCCCACCCGGAAATCACGTGGGCCCCACGGGGAAATCACGTGGGCCCCACCCGGAAATCATGTGGGCCCCACCCGGAAATCACGTGGGCCCCACGGGGAAATCACGTGGGCCCCACCCGGAAATCACGTGTGCCTCACCCGGAAATCACGTGGGCCCCACCCGGAAATCACGTGGGCCCCACCCGGAAATCACGTGGGCCCCACTCGGAAATCACGTGGGCCCCACCCGGAAATCACGTGGGCCACACGGGGAAATCACGTGGGCCCCACCCGGAAATCACGTGGGCCCCACCCGGAAATCACGTGGGCCCCACGGGGAAATCACGTGGGCCCCACCCGGAAATCACGTGGGCCCCCAGGGGAAATCACGTGGGCCCCACCCGGAAATCACGTGGGCCCCACCCGGAAATCACGTGGGCCCCACCCGGAAATCACGTGGGCCCCACCCGGAAATCACGTGGGCCCCACCCGGAAATCACGTGGGCCCCACCCGGAAATCACGTGGGGCCCACCCGGAAATCACGTGGGCCCCCAGGGGAAATCACGTGGGCCCCACCCGGAAATCACGTGGGCCCCACCCGGAAATCACGTGGGCCCCACCCGGAAATCACGTGGGCCCCACCCGGAAATCACGTGGGCCCCACCCGGAAATCACGTGGGCCCCACCCGGAAATCACGTGGGCCCCACCCGGAAATCACGTGGGCCCCACCCGGAAATCACGTGGGCCCCACCTGGAAATCATGTGGGGCCCACCCGGAAATCACGTGGGCCCCCAGGGGAAATCACGTGGGCCCCACCCGGAAATCACGTGGGCCCCACCCGGAAATCACGTGGGCCCCACCCGGAAATCACGTGGGCCCCCAGGGGAAATCACGTGGGCCCCACCCGGAAATCACGTGGGCCCCACCCGGAAATCACGTGGGCCCCACCCGGAAATCACGTGGGCCCCACCCGGAAATCACGTGGGCCCCACCCGGAAATCACGTGGGCCCCACGGGGAAATCACGTGGGCCCCACCCGGAAATCACGTGTGCCTCACCCGGAAATCACGTGGGCCCCACCCGGAAATCACGTGGGCCCCACCCGGAAATCACGTGGGCCCCACCCGGAAATCACGTGGGCCCCACCCGGAAATCACGTGGGCCACACGGGGAAATCACGTGGGCCCCACCCGGAAATCACGTGGGCCCTACCCGGAAATCACGTGGGCCCCACCCGGAAATCACGTGGGCCCCACCCGGAAATCACGTGGGCCCCACCCGGAAATCACGTGGGCCCCACCCGGAAATCACTTGGGCCCCCAGGGGAAATCACGTGGGCCCCACCCGGAAATCACGTGGGCCCCACCCGGAAATCACGTGGGCCCCACCCGGAAATCACGTGGGCCCCACCCGGAAATCACGTGGGCCCCACCCGGAAATCACGTGGGCCCCACCCGGAAATCACGTGGGCCCCACCCGGAAATCACGTGGGCCCCACCCGGAAATCACGTGGGCCCCACCCGGAAATCACGTGGGGCCCACCCGGAAATCACGTGGGCCCCACGGGGAAATCACGTGGGCCCCACCCGGAAATCCCGTGGGCCCCACCCGGAAATCACGTGGGCCCCACCCGGAAATCACGTGGGCCCCACGGGGAAATCACGTGGGCCCCACCCGGAAATCACGTGTGACTCACCCGGAAATCACGTGGGCCCCACCCGGAAATCACGTGGGCCCCACCCGGAAATCACGTGGGCCCCACCCGGAAATCACGTGGGCCCCACCCGGAAATCACGTGGGCCACACGGGGAAATCACGTGGGCCCCACCCGGAAATCACGTGGGCCCCACCCGGAAATCACGTGGGCCCCACCCGGAAATCACGTGGGCCCCATCCGGAAATCACGTGGGCCCCCAGGGGAAATCACGTGGGCCCCACCCGGAAATCACGTGGGCCCCACGGGGAAATCACGTGGGCCCCACCCGGAAATCACGTGGGCCCCACCCGGAAATCACGTGGGCCCCACCCGGAAATCACGTGGGCCCCACCCGGAAATCACGTGGGCCCCACCCGGAAATCTCGTGGGCCCCACCCGGAAATCACGTGGGCCCCACCCGGAAATCACGTGGGCCCCACGGGGAAATCACGTGGGCCCCACCCGGAAATCACGTGGGCCCCACCCGGAAATCACGTGGGCCCCACCCGGAAATCACGTGGGCCCCACCCGGAAATCACGTGGGCCCCACCCGGAAATCACTTGGGCCCCACCCGGAAATCACGTGGGCCCCACCCGGAAATCACGTGGGCCCCACCCGGAAATCACGTGGGCCCCACCCGGAAATCACGTGGGCCCCACCCGGAAATCACGTGGGCCCCACGGGGAAATCACGTGGGCCCCACCCGGAAATCACGTGGGCCCCACGGGGAAATCACGTGGGCCCCACCCGGAAATCACGTGTGCCCCACCCGGAAATCACGTGGGCCCCACCCGGAAATCACGTGGGCCCCACCCGGAAATCACGTGGGCCCCACCCGGAAATCACGTGTGCCCCACCCGGAAATCACGTGGGCCCCACCCGGAAATCACGTGGGCCCCACGGGGAAATCACGTGGGACCCACCCGGAAATCACGTGGACCCCACCCGGAAATCACGTGGGCCCCATCCGGAAATCACGTGGGCCCCACCCGGAAATAACGTGGGCCCCACGGGGAAATCACGTGGGCCCCACCCGGAAATCACGTGGGCCCCACCCGGAAATCACGTGGGCCCCACCCGGAAATCACGTGGGCCCCACGGGGAAATCACGTGGGCCCCACCCGGAAATCACGTGGGCCCCACCCGGAAATCACGTGGGCCCCACCCGGAAATCACGTGGGCCCCACCCGGAAATCACGTGGGCCCCACCCGGAAATCACGTGGGCCCCACCCGGAAATCACGTGGGCCCCACGGGGAAATCACGTGGGCCCCACCCGGAAATCACGTGGGCCCCACCCGGAAATCACGTGGGCCCCACCCGGAAATCACGTGGGGCCCACCCGGAAATCACGTGGGCCCCACGGGGAAATCACGTGGGCCCCACCCGGAAATCACGTGGGCCCCACCCGGAAATCACGTGGGCCCCACCCGGAAATCACGTGGGCCCCACGGGGAAATCACGTGGGCCCCACCCGGAAATCACGTGTGCCTCACCCGGAAATCACGTGGGCCCCACCCGGAAATCACGTGGGCCCCACGGGGAAATCACGTGGGCCCCACCCGGAAATCACGTGGGCCCCACCCGGAAATCACGTGGGCCCCCAGGGGAAATCACGTGGGCCCCACCCGGAAATCACGTGGGCCCCACCCGGAAATCACGTGGGCCCCACACGGAAATCACGTGGGCCCCACCCGGAAATCACGTGGGCCCCACGGGGAAATCACGTGGGCCCCACCCGGAAATCACGTGGGCCCCACCCGGAAATCACGTGGGCCCCACACGGAAATCACGTGGGCCCCACCCGGAAATCACGTGGGCCCCACGGGGAAATCACGTGGGCCCCACCCGGAAATCACGTGGGCCCCACCCGGAAATCACGTGGGCCCCACCCGGAAATCACGTGGGCCCCACCCGGGAATCACGTGGGCCCCACCCGGAAATCACGTGGGCCCCACCCGGAAATCACGTGGGACCCACCCGGAAATCACGTGGGCCCCACCCGGAAATCACGTGGGCCCCACCCGGAAATCACGTGGGACCCACCCGGAAATCACGTGGGCCCCACCCGGAAATCACGTGGGCCCCACCCGGAAATCACGTGGGCCCCACGGGGAAATCACGTGGGCCCCACCCGGAAAACACGTGTGCCCCACCCGGAAATCACGTGGGCCCCACCCGGAAATCACGTGGGCCCCACCCGGAAATCACGTGGGCCCCACCCGGAAATCACGTGGGCCCCACCCGGAAATCACGTGGGACCCACCCGGAAATCACGTGGGACCCACCCGGAAATCACGTGGGCCCCACCCGGAAATCACGTGGGCCCCACCCGGAAATCACGTGGGCCCCACCCGGAAATCACGTGGGCCCCACCCGGAAATCACGTGGGCCCCACCCGGAAATCACGTGGGCCCCACCCGGAAATCACGTGGGCCCCACCCGGAAATCACGTGGGGCCCACCCGGAAATCACGTGGGCCCCCAGGGGAAATCACGTGGGCCCCACCCGGAAATCACGTGGGCCCCACCCGGAAATCACGTGGGCCCCACCCGGAAATCACGTGGGCCCCACCCGGAAATCACGTGGGCCCCACCCGGAAATCACGTGGGCCCCACCCGGAAATCACGTGGGCCCCACCTGGAAATCACGTGGGGCCCACCCGGAAATCACGTGGGCCCCCAGGGGAAATCACGTGGGCCCCACCCGGAAATCACGTGGGCCCCACCCGGAAATCACGTGGGCCCCACCCGGAAATCACGTGGGCCCCCAGGGGAAATCACGTGGGCCCCACCCGGAAATCACGTGGGCCCCACCCAGAAATCACGTGGGCCCCACGGGGAAATCACGTGGGCCCCACCCGGAAATCACGTGGGCCCCACCCGGAAATCACGTGGGCCCCACCCGGAAATCACGTGGGCCCCACCCGGAAATCACGTGGGCCCCACCCGGAAATCACGTGGGCCCCACCCGGAAATCACGTGGGCCCCACCCGGAAATCACGTGGGCCCCACCCGGAAATCACGTGGGCCCCACCCGGAAATCACGTGGGCCCCACCCGGAAATCACGTGGGCCCCACCCGGAAATCACGTGGGGCCCACCCGGAAATCTCGTGGGCCCCACGGGGAAATCACGTGGGCCCCACCCGGAAATCACGTGGGCCCCACCCGGAAATCACGTGGGCCCCACCCGGAAATCACGTGGGCCCCACGGGGAAATCACGTGGGCCCCACCCGGAAATCACGTGTGCCTCACCCGGAAATCACGTGGGCCCCACCCGGAAATCACGTGGGCCCCACCCGGAAATCACGTGGGCCCCACCCGGAAATCACGTGGGCCCCACCCGGAAATCACGTGGGCCCCACCCGGAAATCACGTGGGCCCCACCCGGAAATCACGTGGGCCCCACCCGGAAATCACGTGGGCCCCACCCGGAAATCACGTGGGCCCCACCCGGAAATCACGTGGGCCCCACCCGGAAATCACGTGGGCCCCACCCGGAAATCACGTGGGCCCCCAGGGGAAATCACGTGGGCCCCAACCGGAAATCACGTGGGCCCCACCCGGAAATCACGTGGGCCCCACCCGGAAATCAGGTGGGCCCCACCCGGAAATCACGTGGGCCCCACCGGGAAATCACGTGGGCCCCACCCGGAAATCACGTGGGCCCCACCCGGAAATCACGTGGGCCCCACCCGGAAATCACGTGGGCCCCACCCGGAAATCACGTGGGCCCCACCCGGAAATCACGTGGGCCCCACGGGGAAATCACGTGGGCCCCACCCGGAAATCACGTGGGCCCCACCCGGAAATCACGTGGGCCCCACCCGGAAATCACGTGGGCCCCACCCGGAAATCACGTGGGCCCCACCCGGAAATCACGTGTGACTCACCCGGAAATCACATTGGCCCCACCCGGAAATCACGTGGGCCCCACCCGGAAATCACGTGGGCCCCACCCGGAAATCACGTGGGCCCCACCCGGAAATCACGTGGGCGACACGGGGAAATCACGTGGGCCCCACCCGGAAATCACGTGGGCCCCACCCGGAAATCACGTGGGCCCCACCCGGAAATCACGAGGGCCCCACCCGGAAATCACGTGGGCCCCACCCGGAAATCACGTGGGCCCCCAGGGGAAATCACGTGGGCCCCACCCGGAAATCACGTGGGCCCCACCCGGAAATCACGTGGGCCCCACCCGGAAATCACGTGGGCCCCCAGGGGAAATCACGTGGGCCCCACCCGGAAATCACGTGGGCCCCACCCGGAAATCACGTGGGCCCCACCCGGAAATCACGTGGGCCCCACGGGGAAATCACGTGGGCCCCACCCGGAAATCACGTGGGCCCCACCCGGAAATCACGTGGGCCCCACCCGGAAATCACGTGGGGCCCACCCGGAAATCACGTGGGCCCCACGGGGAAATCACGTGGGCCCCACCCGGAAATCATGTGGGCCCCACCCGGAAATCACGTGGGCCCCACGGGGAAATCACGTGGGCCCCACCCGGAAATCACGTGTGCCTCACCCGGAAATCACGTGGGCCCCACCCGGAAATCACGTGGGCCCCACCCGGAAATCACGTGGGCCCCACTCGGAAATCACGTGGGCCCCACCCGGAAATCACGTGGGCCACACGGGGAAATCACGTGGGCCCCACCCGGAAATCACGTGGGCCCCACCCGGAAATCACGTGGGCCCCACCCGGAAATCACGTGGGCCCCACCCGGAAATCACGTGGGCCCCACCCGGAAATCACGTGGGCCCCCAGGGGAAATCACGTGGGCCCCACCCGGAAATCACGTGGGCCCCACCCGGAAATCACGTGGGCCCCACCCGGAAATCACGTGGGCCCCACACGGAAATCACGTGGGCCCCACCCGGAAATCACGTGGGCCCCACCCGGAAATCACGTGGGCCCCACCCGGAAATCACGTGGGCCCCACCCGGAAATCACGTGGGCCCCACCCGGAAATCACGTGGGCCCCACCCGGAAATCACGTGGGCCCCACCCGGAAATCACGTGGGCCCCACCCGGAAATCACGTGGGCCCCACCCGGAAATCACGTGGGGCCCACCCGGAAATCACGTGGGCCCCCAGGGGAAATCACGTGGGCCCCACCCGGAAATCACGTGGGCCCCACCCGGAAATCACCTGGGCCCCACCCGGAAATCACGTGGGCCCCACCCGGAAATCACGTGGGCCCCACCCGGAAATCACGTGGGCCCCACCCGGAAATCACATGGGCCCCACCCGGAAATCACGTGGGGCCCACCCGGAAATCACGTGGGCCTCCAGGGGAAATCACGTGGGTCCCACCCGGAAATCACGTGGGCCCCACCCGGAAATCACGTGGGCCCCACCCGGAAATCACGTGGGCCCCACCCGGAAATCACGTGGGCCCCACCCGGAAATCACGTGGGCCCCACCCGGAAATCACGTGGGCCCCACCTGGAAATCACGTGGGGCCCACCCGGAAATCACGTGGGCCCCCAGGGGAAATCACGTGGGCCCCACCCGGAAATCACGTGGGCCCCACCCGGAAATCACGTGGGCCCCACCCGGAAATCACGTGGGCCCCACCCGGAAATCACGTGGGCCCCACCCGGAAATCACGTGGGCCCCACCCGGAAATCACGTGGGCCCCACCCGGAAATCACGTGGGGCCCACCCGGAAATCACGTAGGCCCCACCCGGAAATCACGTGGGCCCCACGGGGAAATCACGTGGGCCCCACCCGGAAATCACGTGGGCCCCACCCGGAAATCACGTGGGCCCCACCCGGAAATCACGTGGGCCCCACCCAGAAATCACGTGGGCCCCACCCGGAAATCACGTGGGCCCCACCCGGAAATCACGTGGGCCCCACCCGGAAATCACGTGGGCCCCACCCGGAAATCACGTGGGCCCCACGGGGAAATCACGTGGGCCCCACCCGGAAATCACGTGGGCCCCACCCGGAAATCACGTGGGCCCCACCCGGAAATCACGTGGGCCCCACCCAGAAATCACGTGAGCCCCCAGGGGAAATCACGTGGGCCCCACCCGGAAATCACGTGGGCCCCACCCGGAAATCACGTGGGCCCCACGGGGAAATCACGTGGGCCCCACCCGGAAATCACGTGGGCCCCACCCGGAAATCACGTGGGCCCCACCCGGAAATCACGTGGGCCCCACCCGGAAATCACGTGGGGCCCACCCGGAAATCACGTGGGCCCCCAGGGGAAATCACGTGGGCCCCACCCGGAAATCACGTGGGCCCCACCCGGAAATCACGTGGGCCCCACCCGGAAATCACGTGGGCCCCACCCGGAAATCACGTGGGCCCCACCCGGAAATCACGTGGGCCCCACCCGGAAATCACGTGGGCCCCACCCGGAAATCACGTGGGCCCCACCCGGAAATCACGTGGGCCCCACCTGGAAATCATGTGGGGCCCACCCGGAAATCACGTGGGCCCCCAGGGGAAATCACGTGGGCCCCACCCGGAAATCACGTGGGCCCCACCCGGAAATCACGTGGGCCCCACCCGGAAATCACGTGGGCCCCCAGGGGAAATCACGTGGGCCCCACCCGGAAATCACGTGGGCCCCACCCGGAAATCACGTGGGCCCCACCCGGAAATCACGTGGGCCCCACCCGGAAATCACGTGGGCCCCACCCGGAAATCACGTGGGCCCCACGGGGAAATCACGTGGGCCCCACCCGGAAATCACGTGTGCCTCACCCGGAAATCACGTGGGCCCCACCCGGAAATCACGTGGGCCCCACCCGGAAATCACGTGGGCCCCACCCGGAAATCACGTGGGCCCCACCCGGAAATCACGTGGGCCACACGGGGAAATCACGTGGGCCCCACCCGGAAATCACGTGGGCCCCACCCGGAAATCACGTGGGCCCCACCCGGAAATCACGTGGGCCCCACCCGGAAATCACGTGGGCCCCACCCGGAAATCACGTGGGCCCCACCCGGAAATCACGTGGGCCCCACCCGGAAATCACGTGGGCCCCACCCGGAAATCACGTGGGCCCCACCCGGAAATCACGTGGGCCCCACCCGGAAATCACGTGGGCCCCACCCGGAAATCACGTGGGCCCCACCCGGAAATCACGTGGGCCCCACCCGGAAATCACGTGGGCCCCACCCGGAAATCATGTGGGCCCCACCCGGAAATCACGTGGGCCCCACCCGGAAATCACGTGGGCACCACCTGGAAATCACGTGGGGCCCACCCGGAAATCACGTGGGCCCCACGGGGAAATCACGTGGGCCCCACCCGGAAATCCCGTGGGCCCCACCCGGAAATCACGTGGGCCCCACCCGGAAATCACGTGGGCCCCACGGGGAAATCACGTGGGCCCCACCCGGAAATCACGTGTGACTCACCCGGAAATCACGTGGGCCCCACCCGGAAATCACGTGGGCCCCACCCGGAAATCACGTGGGCCCCACCCGGAAATCACGTGGGCCCCACCCGGAAATCACGTGGGCCACACGGGGAAATCACGTGGGCCCCACCCGGAAATCACGTGGGCCCCACCCGGAAATCACGTGGGCCCCACCCGGAAATCACGTGGGCCCCACCCGGAAATCACGTGGGCCCCCAGGGGAAATCACGTGGGCCCCACCCGGAAATCACGTGGGCCCCACGGGGAAATCACGTGGGCCCCACCCGGAAATCACGTGGGCCCCACCCGGAAATCACGTGGGCCCCACCCGGAAATCACGTGGGCCCCACCCGGAAATCACGTGGCCCCACCCGGAAATCTCGTGGGCCCCACCCGGAAATCACGTGGGCCCCACCCGGAAATCACGTGGGCCCCACGGGGAAATCACGTGGGCCCCACCCGGAAATCACGTGGGCCCCACCCGGAAATCACGTGGGCCCCACCCGGAAATCACGTGGGCCCCACCCGGAAATCACGTGGGCCCCACCCGGAAATCACGTGGGCCCCACCCGGAAATCACGTGGGCCCCACCCGGAAATCACGTGGGCCCCACCCGGAAATCACGTGGGCCCCACCCGGAAATCACGTGGGCCCCACCCGGAAATCACGTGGGCCCCACCCGGAAATCACGTGGGCCCCACGGGGAAATCACGTGGGCCCCACCCGGAAATCACGTGTGCCCCACCCGGAAATCACGTGGGCCCCACCCGGAAATCACGTGGGCCCCACCCGGAAATCACGTGGGCCCCACCCGGAAATCACGTGGGCCCCACCCGGAAATCACGTGGGCCCCACCCGGAAATCACGTGGGCCCCACGGGGAAATCACGTGGGACCCACCCGGAAATCACGTGGGCCCCACCCGGAAATCACGTGGGCCCCATCCGGAAATCACGTGGGCCCCACCCGGAAATCACGTGGGCCCCACGGGGAAATCACGTGGGCCCCACCCGGAAATCACGTGGGCCCCACCCGGAAATCACGTGGGCCCCACCCGGAAATCACGTGGGCCCCACGGGGAAATCACGTGGGCCCCACCCGGAAATCACGTGGGCCCCACCCGGAAATCACGTGGGCCCCACCCGGAAATCACGTGGGCCCCACCCGGAAATCACGTGGGCCCCACCCGGAAATCACGTGGGCCCCACCCGGAAATCACGTGGGCCCCACGGGGAAATCACGTGGGCCCCACCCGGAAATCAGGTGGGCCCCACCCGGAAATCACGTGGGCCCCACCCGGAAATCACGTGGGGCCCACCCGGAAATCACGTGGGCCCCACGGGGAAATCACGTGGGCCCCACCCGGAAATCACGTGGGCCCCACCCGGAAATCACGTGGGCCCCACCCGGAAATCACGTGGGCCCCACGGGGAAATCACGTGGGCCCCACCCGGAAATCACGTGTGCCTCACCCGGAAATCACGTGGGCCCCACCCGGAAATCACGTGGGCCCCACGGGGAAATCACGTGGGCCCCACCCGGAAATCACGTGGGCCCCACCCGGAAATCACGTGGGCCCCCAGGGGAAATCACGTGGGCCCCACCCGGAAATCACGTGGGCCCCACCCGGAAATCACGTGGGCCCCACACGGAAATCACGTGGGCCCCACCCGGAAATCACGTGGGCCCCACGGGGAAATCACGTGGGCCCCACCCGGAAATCACGTGGGCCCCACCCGGAAATCACGTGGGCCCCACCCGGAAATCACGTGGGCCCCACCCGGAAATCACGTGTGCCCCACGGGGAAATCACGTGGGCCCCACCCGGAAATCACGTGGGCCCCACCCGGAAATCACGTGGGCCCCACCCGGAAATCACGTGGGCCCCACCCGGGAATCACGTGGGCCCCACCCGGAAATCACGTGGGCCCCACCCGGAAATCACGTGGGACCCACCCGGAAATCACGTGGGCCCCACCCGGAAATCACGTGGGCCCCACCCGGAAATCACGTGGGACCCACCCGGAAATCACGTGGGCCCCACCCGGAAATCACGTGGGCCCCACCCGGAAATCACGTGGGCCCCACGGGGAAATCACGTGGGCCCCACCCGGAAAACACGTGTGCCCCACCCGGAAATCACGTGGGCCCCACCCGGAAATCACGTGGGCCCCACACGGAAATCACGTGGGCCCCACCCGGAAATCACGTGGGCCCCACGGGGAAATCACGTGGGCCCCACCCGGAAATCACGTGGGCCCCACCCGGAAATCACGTGGGCCCCACACGGAAATCACGTGGGCCCCACCCGGAAATCACGTGGGCCCCACGGGGAAATCACGTGGGCCCCACCCGGAAATCACGTGGGCCCCACCCGGAAATCACGTGGGCCCCACCCGGAAATCACGTGGGCCCCACCCGGGAATCACGTGGGCCCCACCCGGAAATCACGTGGGCCCCACCCGGAAATCACGTGGGACCCACCCGGAAATCACGTGGGCCCCACCCGGAAATCACGTGGGCCCCACCCGGAAATCACGTGGGACCCACCCGGAAATCACGTGGGCCCCACCCGGAAATCACGTGGGCCCCACCCGGAAATCACGTGGGCCCCACGGGGAAATCACGTGGGCCCCACCCGGAAAACACGTGTGCCCCACCCGGAAATCACGTGGGCCCCACCCGGAAATCACGTGGGCCCCACCCGGAAATCACGTGGGCCCCACCCGGAAATCACGTGGGCCCCACCCGGAAATCACGTGGGCCCCACCCGGAAATCACGAGGGCCCCACCCGGAAATCACGTGGGCCCCACCCGGAAATCACGTGGGCCCCCAGGGGAAATCACGTGGGCCCCACCCGGAAATCACGTGGGCCCCACCCGGAAATCACGTGGGCCCCACCCGGAAATCACGTGGGCCCCACCCGGAAATCACGTGGGCCCCACCCGGAAATCACGTGGGCCCCACCCTGAAATCACGTGGGCCCCACCCGGAAATCACGTGGGCCCCACCCGGAAATCTCGTGGGCCCCACCCGGAAATCACGTGGGCCCCACCCGGAAATCACGTGGGCCCCACGGGGAAATCACGTGTGCCCCACCCGGAAATCACGTGGGCCCCACCCGGAAATCACGTGGGCCCCACCCGGAAATCACGTGGGCCCCACCCGGAAATCACGTGGGCCCCACCCGGAAATCACGTGGGCCCCCAGGGGAAATCACGTGGGCCCCACCCGGAAATCACGTGTGCCTCACCCGGAAATCACGTGGGCCCCACCCGGAAATCACGTGGGCCCCACCCGGAAATCACGTGGGCCCCACTCGGAAATCACGTGGGCCCCACCCGGAAATCACGTGGGCCACACGGGGAAATCACGTGGGCCCCACCCGGAAATCACGTGGGCCCCACCCGGAAATCACGTGGGCCCCACCCGGAAATCACGTGGGCCCCACCCGGAAATCACGTGGGCCCCACCCGGAAATCACGTGGGCCCCCAGGGGAAATCACGTGGGCCCCACCCGGAAATCACGTGGGCCCCACCCGGAAATCACGTGGGCCCCACCCGGAAATCACGTGGGCCCCACACGGAAATCACGTGGGCCCCACCCGGAAATCACGTGGGCCCCACCCGGAAATCACGTGGGCCCCACCCGGAAATCACGTGGGCCCCACCCGGAAATCACGTGGGCCCCACCCGGAAATCACGTGGGCCCCACCCGGAAATCACGTGGGCCCCACCCGGAAATCACGTGGGCCCCACCCGGAAATCACGTGGGCCCCACCCGGAAATCACGTGGGCCCCACCCGGAAATCACGTGGGCCCCACGGGGAAATCACGTGGGCCCCACCCGGAAAACACGTGTGCCCCACCCGGAAATCACGTGGGCCCCACCCGGAAATCACGTGGGCCCCACCCGGAAATCACGTGGGCCCCACCCGGAAATCACGTGGGCCCCACCCGGAAATCACGTGGGGCCCACCCGGAAATCACGTGGGCCCCCAGGGGAAATCACGTGGGCCCCACCCGGAAATCACGTGGGCCCCACCCGGAAATCACGTGGGCCCCACCCGGAAATCACGTGGGCCCCACCCGGAAATCACGTGGGCCCCACCCGGAAATCACGTGGGCCCCACCCGGAAATCACATGGGCCCCACCCGGAAATCACGTGGGGCCCACCCGGAAATCACGTGGGCCTCCAGGGGAAATCACGTGGGTCCCACCCGGAAATCACGTGGGCCCCACCCGGAAATCACGTGGGCCCCACCCGGAAATCACGTGGGCCCCACCCGGAAATCACGTGGGCCCCACCCGGAAATCACGTGGGCCCCACCCGGAAATCACGTGGGCCCCACCCGGAAATCACGTGGGGCCCACCCGGAAATCACGTGGGCCCCCAGGGGAAATCACGTGGGCCCCACCCGGAAATCACGTGGGCCCCACCCGGAAATCACGTGGGCCCCACCCGGAAATCACGTGGGCCCCACCCGGAAATCACGTGGGCCCCACCCGGAAATCACGTGGGCCCCACCCGGAAATCACGTGGGGCCCACCCGGAAATCACGTAGGCCCCACCCGGAAATCACGTGGGCCCCACGGGGAAATCACGTGGGCCCCACCCGGAAATCACGTGGGCCCCACCCGGAAATCACGTGGGCCCCACCCGGAAATCACGTGGGCCCCACCCAGAAATCACGTGGGCCCCACCCGGAAATCACGTGGGCCCCACCCGGAAATCACGTGGGCCCCACCCGGAAATCACGTGGGCCCCACCCGGAAATCACGTGGGCCCCACGGGGAAATCACGTGGGCCCCACCCGGAAATCACGTGGGCCCCACCCGGAAATCACGTGGGCCCCACCCGGAAATCACGTGGGCCCCACCCAGAAATCACGTGGGCCCCCAGGGGAAATCACGTGGGCCCCACCCGGAAATCACGTGGGCCCCACCCGGAAATCACGTGGGCCCCACCCGGAAATCACGTGGGCCCCACCCGGAAATCACGTGGGCCCCACCCGGAAATCACGTGGGCCCCACCCGGAAATCACGTGGGGCCCACCCGGAAATCACGTGGGCCCCCAGGGGAAATCACGTGGGCCCCACCCGGAAATCACGTGGGCCCCACCCGGAAATCACGTGGGCCCCACCCGGAAATCACGTGGGCCCCACCCGGAAATCACGTGGGCCCCACCCGGAAATCACGTGGGCCCCACCCGGAAATCACGTGGGCCCCACCCGGAAATCACGTGGGCCCCACCCGGAAATCACGTGGGCCCCACCTGGAAATCATGTGGGGCCCACCCGGAAATCACGTGGGCCCCCAGGGGAAATCACGTGGGCCCCACCCGGAAATCACGTGGGCCCCACCCGGAAATCACGTGGGCCCCACCCGGAAATCACGTGGGCCCCCAGGGGAAATCACGTGGGCCCCACCCGGAAATCACGTGGGCCCCACCCGGAAATCACGTGGGCCCCACCCGGAAATCACGTGGGCCCCACCCGGAAATCACGTGGGCCCCACCCGGAAATCACGTGGGCCCCACGGGGAAATCACGTGGGCCCCACCCGGAAATCACGTGTGCCTCACCCGGAAATCACGTGGGCCCCACCCGGAAATCACGTGGGCCCCACCCGGAAATCACGTGGGCCCCACCCGGAAATCACGTGGGCCCCACCCGGAAATCACGTGGGCCACACGGGGAAATCACGTGGGCCCCACCCGGAAATCACGTGGGCCCCACCCGGAAATCACGTGGGCCCCACCCGGAAATCACGTGGGCCCCACCCGGAAATCACGTGGGCCCCACCCGGAAATCACGTGGGCCCCACCCGGAAATCACTTGGGCCCCCAGGGGAAATCACGTGGGCCCCACCCGGAAATCACGTGGGCCCCACCCGGAAATCACGTGGGCCCCACCCGGAAATCACGTGGGCCCCACCCGGAAATCACGTGGGCCCCACCCGGAAATCACGTGGGCCCCACCCGGAAATCACGTGGGCCCCACCCGGAAATCATGTGGGCCCCACCCGGAAATCACGTGGGCCCCACCCGGAAATCACGTGGGCCCCACCTGGAAATCACGTGGGGCCCACCCGGAAATCACGTGGGCCCCACGGGGAAATCACGTGGGCCCCACCCGGAAATCCCGTGGGCCCCACCCGGAAATCACGTGGGCCCCACCCGGAAATCACGTGGGCCCCACGGGGAAATCACGTGGGCCCCACCCGGAAATCACGTGTGACTCACCCGGAAATCACGTGGGCCCCACCCGGAAATCACGTGGGCCCCACCCGGAAATCACGTGGGCCCCACCCGGAAATCACGTGGGCCCCACCCGGAAATCACGTGGGCCACACGGGGAAATCACGTGGGCCCCACCCGGAAATCACGTGGGCCCCACCCGGAAATCACGTGGGCCCCACCCGGAAATCACGTGGGCCCCACCCGGAAATCACGTGGGCCCCACCCGGAAATCACGTGGGCCCCCAGGGGAAATCACGTGGGCCCCACCCGGAAATCACGTGTGCCTCACCCGGAAATCACGTGGGCCCCACCCGGAAATCACGTGGGCCCCACCCGGAAATCACGTGGGCCCCACTCGGAAATCACGTGGGCCCCACCCGGAAATCACGTGGGCCACACGGGGAAATCACGTGGGCCCCACCCGGAAATCACGTGGGCCCCACCCGGAAATCACGTGGGCCCCACCCGGAAATCACGTGGGCCCCACCCGGAAATCACGTGGGCCCCACCCGGAAATCACGTGGGCCCCCAGGGGAAATCACGTGGGCCCCACCCGGAAATCACGTGGGCCCCACCCGGAAATCACGTGGGCCCCACCCGGAAATCACGTGGGCCCCACACGGAAATCACGTGGGCCCCACCCGGAAATCACGTGGGCCCCACCCGGAAATCACGTGGGCCCCACCCGGAAATCACGTGGGCCCCACCCGGAAATCACGTGGGCCCCACCCGGAAATCACGTGGGCCCCACCCGGAAATCACGTGGGCCCCACCCGGAAATCACGTGGGCCCCACCCGGAAATCACGTGGGCCCCACACGGAAATCACGTGGGCCCCACCCGGAAATCACGTGGGCCCCACCCGGAAATCACGTGGGCCCCACCCGGAAATCACGTGGGCCCCACGGGGAAATCACGTGGGCCCCACCCGGAAAACACGTGTGCCCCACCCGGAAATCACGTGGGCCCCACCCGGAAATCACGTGGGCCCCACCCGGAAATCACGTGGGCCCCACCCGGAAATCACGTGGGCCCCACCCGGAAATCACGTGGGGCCCACCCGGAAATCACGTGGGCCCCCAGGGGAAATCACGTGGGCCCCACCCGGAAATCACGTGGGCCCCACCCGGAAATCACGTGGGCCCCACCCGGAAATCACGTGGGCCCCACCCGGAAATCACGTGGGCCCCACCCGGAAATCACGTGGGCCCCACCCGGAAATCACATGGGCCCCACCCGGAAATCACGTGGGGCCCACCCGGAAATCACGTGGGCCTCCAGGGGAAATCACGTGGGTCCCACCCGGAAATCACGTGGGCCCCACCCGGAAATCACGTGGGCCCCACCCGGAAATCACGTGGGCCCCACCCGGAAATCACGTGGGCCCCACCCGGAAATCACGTGGGCCCCACCCGGAAATCACGTGGGCCCCACCCGGAAATCACGTGGGGCCCACCCGGAAATCACGTGGGCCCCCAGGGGAAATCACGTGGGCCCCACCCGGAAATCACGTGGGCCCCACCCGGAAATCACGTGGGCCCCACCCGGAAATCACGTGGGCCCCACCCGGAAATCACGTGGGCCCCACCCGGAAATCACGTGGGCCCCACCCGGAAATCACGTGGGCCCCACCCGGAAATCACGTGGGGCCCACCCGGAAATCACGTAGGCCCCACCCGGAAATCACGTGGGCCCCACGGGGAAATCACGTGGGCCCCACCCGGAAATCACGTGGGCCCCACCCGGAAATCACGTGGGCCCCACCCGGAAATCACGTGGGCCCCACCCAGAAATCACGTGGGCCCCACCCGGAAATCACGTGGGCCCCACCCGGAAATCACGTGGGCCCCACCCGGAAATCACGTGGGCCCCACCCGGAAATCACGTGGGCCCCACGGGGAAATCACGTGTGCCCCACCCGGAAATCACGTGGGCCCCACCCCGAAATCACGTGGGCCCCACCCGGAAATCACGTGGGCCCCACCCAGAAATCACGTGGGCCCCCAGGGGAAATCACGTGGGCCCCACCCGGAAATCACGTGGGCCCCACCCGGAAATCACGTGGGCCCCACCCGGAAATCACGTGGGCCCCACCCGGAAATCACGTGGGCCCCACAAGGAAATCACGTGGGCCCCACCCGGAAATCACGTGGGCCCCACCCGGAAATCACGTGGGGCCCACCCGGAAATCACGTGGGCCCCCAGGGGAAATCACGTGGGCCCCACCCGGAAATCACGTGGGCCCCACCCGGAAATCACGTGGGCCCCACCCGGAAATCACGTGGGCCCCACCCGGAAATCACGTGGGCCCCACCCGGAAATCACGTGGGCCCCACCCGGAAATCACGTGGGCCCCACCCGGAAATCACGTGGGCCCCACCCGGAAATCACGTGGGCCCCACCTGGAAATCATGTGGGGCCCACCCGGAAATCACGTGGGCCCCCAGGGGAAATCACGTGGGCCCCACCCGGAAATCACGTGGGCCCCACCCGGAAATCACGTGGGCCCCACCCGGAAATCACGTGGGCCCCCAGGGGAAATCACGTGGGCCCCACCCGGAAATCACGTGGGCCCCACCCGGAAATCACGTGGGCCCCACCCGGAAATCACGTGGGCCCCACCCGGAAATCACGTGGGCCCCACCCGGAAATCACGTGGGCCCCACGGGGAAATCACGTGGGCCCCACCCGGAAATCACGTGGGCCCCACCCGGAAATCACGTGGGCCCCACCCGGAAATCACGTGGGCCCCACCCGGAAATCACTTGGGCCCCCAGGGGAAATCACGTGGGCCCCACCCGGAAATCACGTGGGCCCCACCCGGAAATCACGTGGGCCCCACCCGGAAATCACGTGGGCCCCACCCGGAAATCACGTGGGCCCCACCCGGAAATCACGTGGGCCCCACCCGGAAATCACGTGGGCCCCACCCGGAAATCATGTGGGCCCCACCCGGAAATCACGTGGGCCCCACCCGGAAATCACGTGGGCCCCACCTGGAAATCACGTGGGGCCCACCCGGAAATCACGTGGGCCCCACGGGGAAATCACGTGGGCCCCACCCGGAAATCCCGTGGGCCCCACCCGGAAATCACGTGGGCCCCACCCGGAAATCACGTGGGCCCCACGGGGAAATCACGTGGGCCCCACCCGGAAATCACGTGTGACTCACCCGGAAATCACGTGGGCCCCACCCGGAAATCACGTGGGCCCCACCCGGAAATCACGTGGGCCCCACCCGGAAATCACGTGGGCCACACGGGGAAATCACGTGGGCCCCACCCGGAAATCACGTGGGCCCCACCCGGAAATCACGTGGGCCCCACCCGGAAATCACGTGGGCCCCATCCGGAAATCACGTGGGCCCCCAGGGGAAATCACGTGGGCCCCACCCGGAAATCACGTGGGCCCCACGGGGAAATCACGTGGGCCCCACCCGGAAATCACGTGGGCCCCACCCGGAAATCACGTGGGCCCCACCCGGAAATCACGTGGGCCCCACCCGGAAATCACGTGGGCCCCACCCGGAAATCTCGTGGGCCCCACCCGGAAATCACGTGGGCCCCACCCGGAAATCACGTGGGCCCCACCCGGAAATCACGTGGGCCCCACGGGGAAATCACGTGGGCCCCACCCGGAAATCACGTGGGCCCCACCCGGAAATCACGTGGGCCCCACCCGGAAATCACGTGGGCCCCACCCGGAAATCACGTGGGCCCCACCCGGAAATCACGTGTGCCCGACCCGGAAATCACGTGGGCCCCACCCGGAAATCACGTGGGCCCCACCCGGAAATCACGTGGGCCCCACCCGGAAATCACGTGGGCCCCACCCGGAAATCACGTGGGCCCCACGGGGAAATCACGTGGGCCCCACCCGGAAATCACGTGGGCCCCACGGGGAAATCACGTGGGCCCCACCCGGAAATCACGTGTGCCCCACCCGGAAATCACGTGGGCCCCACCCGGAAATCACGTGGGCCCCACCCGGAAATCACGTGGGCCCCACCCGGAAATCACGTGTGCCCCACCCGGAAATCACGTGGGCCCCACCCGGAAATCACGTGGGCCCCACGGGGAAATCACGTGGGACCCACACGGAAATCACGTGGGCCCCACCCGGAAATCACGTGGGCCCCACCCGGAAATCACGTGGGCCCCACCCGGAAATCACGTGGGCCCCACGGGGAAATCACGTGGGCCCCACCCGGAAATCACGTGGGCCCCACCCGGAAATCACGTGGGCCCCACGGGGAAATCACGTGGGCCCCACCCGGAAATCACGTGGGCCCCACCCGGAAATCACGTGGGCCCCACCCGGAAATCACGTGGGCCCCACCCGGAAATCACGTGGGCCCCACCCGGAAATCACGTGGGCCCCACCCGGAAATCACGTGGGCCCCACGGGGAAATCACGTGGGCCCCACCCGGAAATCACGTGGGCCCCACCCGGAAATCACGTGGGCCCCACCCGGAAATCACGTGGGGCCCACCCGGAAATCACGTGGGCCCCACGGGGAAATCACGTGGGCCCCACCCGGAAATCACGTGGGCCCCACCCGGAAATCACGTGGGCCCCACCCGGAAATCACGTGGGCCCCACGGGGAAATCACGTGGGCCCCACCCGGAAATCACGTGTGCCTCACCCGGAAATCACGTGGGCCCCACCCGGAAATCACGTGGGCCCCACGGGGAAATCACGTGGGCCCCACCCGGAAATCACGTGGGCCCCACCCGGAAATCACGTGGGCCCCCAGGGGAAATCACGTGGGCCCCACCCGGAAATCACGTGGGCCCCACCCGGAAATCACGTGGGCCCCACACGGAAATCACGTGGGCCCCACCCGGAAATCACGTGGGCCCCACGGGGAAATCACGTGGGCCCCACGGGGAAATCACGTGGGCCCCACCCGGAAATCACGTGGGCCCCACACGGAAATCACGTGGGCCCCACCCGGAAATCACGTGGGCCCCACGGGGAAATCACGTGGGCCCCACCCGGAAATCACGTGGGCCCCACCCGGAAATCACGTGGGCCCCACCCGGAAATCACGTGGGCCCCACCCGGGAATCACGTGGGCCCCACCCGGAAATCACGTGGGCCCCACCCGGAAATCACGTGGGACCCACCCGGAAATCACGTGGGCCCCACCCGGAAATCACGTGGGCCCCACCCGGAAATCACGTGGGACCCACCCGGAAATCACGTGGGCCCCACCCGGAAATCACGTGGGCCCCACCCGGAAATCACGTGGGCCCCACGGGGAAATCACGTGGGCCCCACCCGGAAAACACGTGTGCCCCACCCGGAAATCACGTGGGCCCCACCCGGAAATCACGTGGGCCCCACCCGGAAATCACGTGGGCCCCACCCGGAAATCACGTGGGCCCCACCCGGAAATCACGTGGGACCCACCCGGAAATCACGTGGGACCCACCCGGAAATCACGTGGGCCCCACCCGGAAATCACGTGGGCCCCACCCGGAAATCATGTGGGCCCCACCCGGAAATCACGTGGGCCCCACCCGGAAATCACGTGGGCCCCACCCGGAAATCACGTGGGCCCCACCCGGAAATCACGTGGGCCCCACCCGGAAATCACGTGGGGCCCACCCGGAAATCACGTGGGCCCCCAGGGGAAATCACGTGGGCCCCACCCGGAAATCACGTGGGCCCCACCCGGAAATCACGTGGGCCCCACCCGGAAATCACGTGGGCCCCACCCGGAAATCACGTGGGCCCCACCCGGAAATCACGTGGGCCCCACCCGGAAATCACGTGGGCCCCACCTGGAAATCACGTGGGGCCCACCCGGAAATCACGTGGGCCCCCAGGGGAAATCACGTGGGCCCCACCCGGAAATCACGTGGGCCCCACCCGGAAATCACGTGGGCCCCACCCGGAAATCACGTGGGCCCCCAGGGGAAATCACGTGGGCCCCACCCGGAAATCACGTGGGCCCCACCCGGAAATCACGTGGGCCCCACGGGGAAATCACGTGGGCCCCACCCGGAAATCACGTGGGCCCCACCCGGAAATCACGTGGGCCCCACCCGGAAATCACGTGGGCCCCACCCGGAAATCACGTGGGCCCCACCCGGAAATCACGTGGGGCCCACCCGGAAATCACGTGGGCCCCCAGGGGAAATCACGTGGGCCCCACCCGGAAATCACGTGGGCCCCACCCGGAAATCACGTGGGCCCCACCCGGAAATCACGTGGGCCCCACCCGGAAATCACGTGGGCCCCACCCGGAAATCACGTGGGCCCCACCCGGAAATCACGTGGGCCCCACCCGGAAATCACGTGGGGCCCACCCGGAAATCACGTGGGGCCCACCCGGAAATCACGTGGGCCCCACCCGGAAATCACGTGGGCCCCACGGGGAAATCACGTGGGCCCCACCCGGAAATCACGTGGGCCCCACCCGGAAATCACGTGGGCCCCACCCGGAAATCACGTGGGCCCCACCCGGAAATCACGTGGGCCCCACCCGGAAATCACGTGGGCCCCACCCGGAAATCACGTGGGCCCCACCCGGAAATCACGTGGGCCCCACCCGGAAATCACGTGGGCCCCACGGGGAAATCACGTGGGCCCCACCCGGAAATCACGTGGGCCCCACCCGGAAATCACGTGGGCCCCACACGGAAATCACGTGGGCCCCACCCAGAAATCACGTGGGCCCCCAGGGGAAATCACGTGGGCCCCACCCGGAAATCACGTGGGCCCCACCCGGAAATCACGTGGGCCCCACCCGGAAATCACGTGGGCCCCACCCGGAAATCACGTGGGCCCCACCCGGAAATCACGTGGGCCCCACCCGGAAATCACGTGGGCCCCACCCGGAAATCACGTGGGGCCCACCCGGAAATCACGTGGGCCCCCAGGGGAAATCACGTGGGCCCCACCCGGAAATCACGTGGGCCCCACCCGGAAATCACGTGGGCCCCAACCGGAAATCACGTGGGCCCCACCCGGAAATCACGTGGGCCCCACCCGGAAATCACGTGGGCCCCACCCGGAAATCACGTGGGCCCCACCCGGAAATCACGTGGGCCCCACCCGGAAATCACGTGGGCCCCACCTGGAAATCATGTGGGGCCCACCCGGAAATCACGTGGGCCCCCAGGGGAAATCACGTGGGCCCCACCCGGAAATCACGTGGGCCCCACCCGGAAATCACGTGGGCCCCACCCGGAAATCACGTGGGCCCCCAGGGGAAATCACGTGGGCCCCGCCCGGAAATCACGTGGGCCCCACCCGGAAATCACGTGGGCCCCACCCGGAAATCACGTGGGCCCCACCCGGAAATCACGTGGGCCCCAGCCGGAAATCACGTGGGCCCCACGGGGAAATCACGTGGGCCCCACCCGGAAATCACGTGTGCCTCACCCGGAAATCACGTGGGCCCCACCCGGAAATCACGTGGGCCCCACCCGGAAATCACGTGGGCCCCACCCGGAAATCACGTGGGCCCCACCCGGAAATCACGTGGGCCGCACGGGGAAATCACGTGGGCCCCATCCGGAAATCACGTGGGCCCCACCCGGAAATCACGTGGGCCCCACCCGGAAATCACGTGGGCCCCACCCGGAAATCACGTGGGCCCCACCCGGAAATCACGTGGGCCCCACCCGGAAATCACTTGGGCCCCCAGGGGAAATCACGTGGGCCCCACCCGGAAATCACGTGGGCCCCACCCGGAAATCACGTGGGCCCCACCCGGAAATCACGTGGGCCCCACCCGGAAATCACGTGGGCCCCACCCGGAAATCACGTGGGCCCCACCCGGAAATCACGTGGGCCCCACCCGGAAATCATGTGGGCCCCACCCGGAAATCACGTGGGCCCCACCCGGAAATCACGTGGGCCCCACCTGGAAATCACGTGGGGCCCACCCGGAAATCACGTGGGCCCCACGGGGAAATCACGTGGGCCCCACCCGGAAATCCCGTGGGCCCCACCCGGAAATCACGTGGGCCCCACCCGGAAATCACGTGGGCCCCACGGGGAAATCACGTGGGCCCCACCCGGAAATCACGTGTGACTCACCCGGAAATCACGTGGGCCCCACCCGGAAATCACGTGGGCCCCACCCGGAAATCACGTGGGCCCCACCCGGAAATCACGTGGGCCCCACCCGGAAATCACGTGTGCCACACGGGGAAATCACGTGGGCCCCACCCGGAAATCACGTGGGCCCCACCCGGAAATCACGTGGGCCCCACCCGGAAATCACGTGGGCCCCATCCGGAAATCACGTGGGCCCCCAGGGGAAATCACGTGGGCCCCACCCGGAAATCACGTGGGCCCCACGGGGAAATCACGTGGGCCCCACCCGGAAATCACGTGGGCCCCACCCGGAAATCACGTGGGCCCCACCCGGAAATCACGTGGGCCCCACCCGGAAATCACGTGGGCCCCACCCGGAAATCTCGTGGGCCCCACCCGGAAATCACGTGGGCCCCACCCGGAAATCACGTGGGCCCCACGGGGAAATCACGTGGGCCCCACCCGGAAATCACGTGGGCCCCACCCGGAAATCACGTGGGCCCCACCCGGAAATCACGTGGGCCCCACCCGGAAATCACGTGGGCCCCACCCGGAAATCACTTGGGCCCCACCCGGAAATCACGTGGGCCCCACCCGGAAATCACGTGGGCCCCACCCGGAAATCACGTGGGCCCCACCCGGAAATCACGTGGGCCCCACCCGGAAATCACGTGGGCCCCACGGGGAAATCACGTGGGCCCCACCCGGAAATCACGTGGGCCCCACGGGGAAATCACGTGGGCCCCACCCGGAAATCACGTGTGCCCCACCCGGAAATCACGTGGGCCCCACCCGGAAATCACGTGGGCCCCACCCGGAAATCACGTGGGCCCCACCCGGAAATCACGTGTGCCCCACCCGGAAATCACGTGGGCCCCACCCGGAAATCACGTGGGCCCCACGGGGAAATCACGTGGGACCCACCCGGAAATCACGTGGGCCCCACCCGGAAATCACGTGGGCCCCATCCGGAAATCACGTGGGCCCCACCCGGAAATCACGTGGGCCCCACGGGGAAATCACGTGGGCCCCACCCGGAAATCACGTGGGCCCCACCCGGAAATCACGTGGGCCCCACCCGGAAATCACGTGGGCCCCACGGGGAAATCACGTGGGCCCCACCCGGAAATCACGTGGGCCCCACCCGGAAATCACGTGGGCCCCACCCGGAAATCACGTGGGCCCCACCCGGAAATCACGTGGGCCCCACCCGGAAATCACGTGGGCCCCACCCGGAAATCACGTGGGCCCCACGGGGAAATCACGTGGGCCCCACCCGGAAATCACGTGGGCCCCACCCGGAAATCACGTGGGCCCCACCCGGAAATCACGTGGGGCCCACCCGGAAATCACGTGGGCCCCACGGGGAAATCACGTGGGCCCCACCCGGAAATCACGTGGGCCCCACCCGGAAATCACGTGGGCCCCACCCGGAAATCACGTGGGCCCCACGGGGAAATCACGTGGGCCCCACCCGGAAATCACGTGTGCCTCACCCGGAAATCACGTGGGCCCCACCCGGAAATCACGTGGGCCCCACGGGGAAATCACGTGGGCCCCACCCGGAAATCACGTGGGCCCCACCCGGAAATCACGTGGGCCCCCAGGGGAAATCACGTGGGCCCCACCCGGAAATCACGTGGGCCCCACCCGGAAATCACGTGGGCCCCACACGGAAATCACGTGGGCCCCACCCGGAAATCACGTGGGCCCCACGGGGAAATCACGTGGGCCCCACCCGGAAATCACGTGGGCCCCACCCGGAAATCACGTGGGCCCCACACGGAAATCACGTGGGCCCCACCCGGAAATCACGTGGGCCCCACGGGGAAATCACGTGGGCCCCACCCGGAAATCACGTGGGCCCCACCCGGAAATCACGTGGGCCCCACCCGGAAATCACGTGGGCCCCACCCGGGAATCACGTGGGCCCCACCCGGAAATCACGTGGGCCCCACCCGGAAATCACGTGGGACCCACCCGGAAATCACGTGGGCCCCACCCGGAAATCACGTGGGCCCCACCCGGAAATCACGTGGGACCCACCCGGAAATCACGTGGGCCCCACCCGGAAATCACGTGGGCCCCACCCGGAAATCACGTGGGCCCCACGGGGAAATCACGTGGGCCCCACCCGGAAAACACGTGTGCCCCACCCGGAAATCACGTGGGCCCCACCCGGAAATCACGTGGGCCCCACCCGGAAATCACGTGGGCCCCACCCGGAAATCACGTGGGCCCCACCCGGAAATCACGTGGGACCCACCCGGAAATCACGTGGGACCCACCCGGAAATCACGTGGGCCCCACCCGGAAATCACGTGGGCCCCACCCGGAAATCACGTGGGCCCCACCCGGAAATCACGTGGGCCCCACCCGGAAATCACGTGGGCCCCACCCGGAAATCACGTGGGCCCCACCCGGAAATCACGTGGGCCCCACCCGGAAATCACGTGGGGCCCACCCGGAAATCACGTGGGCCCCCAGGGGAAATCACGTGGGCCCCACCCGGAAATCACGTGGGCCCCACCCGGAAATCACGTGGGCCCCACCCGGAAATCACGTGGGCCCCACCCGGAAATCACGTGGGCCCCACCCGGAAATCACGTGGGCCCCACCCGGAAATCACGTGGGCCCCACCTGGAAATCACGTGGGGCCCACCCGGAAATCACGTGGGCCCCCAGGGGAAATCACGTGGGCCCCACCCGGAAATCACGTGGGCCCCACCCGGAAATCACGTGGGCCCCACCCGGAAATCACGTGGGCCCCCAGGGGAAATCACGTGGGCCCCACCCGGAAATCACGTGGGCCCCACCCGGAAATCACGTGGGCCCCACGGGGAAATCACGTGGGCCCCACCCGGAAATCACGTGGGCCCCACCCAGAAATCACGTGGGCCCCACCCGGAAATCACGTGGGCCCCACCCGGAAATCACGTGGGCCCCACCCGGAAATCACGTGGGGCGCACCCGGAAATCACGTGGGCCCCCAGGGGAAATCACGTGGGCCCCACCCGGAAATCACGTGGGCCCCACCCGGAAATCACGTGGGCCCCACCCGGAAATCACGTGGGCCCCACCCGGAAATCACGTGGGCCCCACCCGGAAATCACGTGGGCCCCACCCGGAAATCACGTGGGCCCCACCCGGAAATCACGTGGGCCCCACCCGGAAATCACGTGGGCCCCACCCGGAAATCACGTGGGCCCCACGGGGAAATCACGTGGGCCCCACCCGGAAATCACGTGGGCCCCACCCGGAAATCACGTGGGCCCCACCCGGAAATCACGTGGGCCCCACCCGGAAATCACGTGGGCCCCACCCGGAAATCACGTGTGACTCACCCGGAAATCACATTGGCCCCACCCGGAAATCACGTGGGCCCCACCCGGAAATCACGTGGGCCCCACCCGGAAATCACGTGGGCCCCACCCGGAAATCACGTGGGCGACACGGGGAAATCACGTGGGCCCCACCCGGAAATCACGTGGGCCCCACCCGGAAATCACGTGGGCCCCACCCGGAAATCACGAGGGCCCCACCCGGAAATCACGTGGGCCCCACCCGGAAATCACGTGGGCCCCCAGGGGAAATCACGTGGGCCCCACCCGGAAATCACGTGGGCCCCACCCGGAAATCACGTGGGCCCCACCCGGAAATCACGTGGGCCCCCAGGGGAAATCACGTGGGCCCCACCCGGAAATCACGTGGGCCCCACCCGGAAATCACGTGGGCCCCACCCGGAAATCACGTGGGCCCCACGGGGAAATCACGTGGGCCCCACCCGGAAATCACGTGGGCCCCACCCGGAAATCACGTCGGCCCCACCCGGAAATCACGTGGGGCCCACCCGGAAATCACGTGGGCCCCACGGGGAAATCACGTGGGCCCCACCCGGAAATCATGTGGGCCCCACCCGGAAATCACGTGGGCCCCACGGGGAAATCACGTGGGCCCCACCCGGAAATCACGTGTGCCTCACCCGGAAATCACGTGGGCCCCACCCGGAAATCACGTGGGCCCCACCCGGAAATCACGTGGGCCCCACTCGGAAATCACGTGGGCCCCACCCGGAAATCACGTGGGCCACACGGGGAAATCACGTGGGCCCCACCCGGAAATCACGTGGGCCCCACCCGGAAATCACGTGGGCCCCACCCGGAAATCACGTGGGCCCCACCCGGAAATCACGTGGGCCCCACCCGGAAATCACGTGGGCCCCCAGGGGAAATCACGTGGGCCCCACCCGGAAATCACGTGGGCCCCACCCGGAAATCACGTGGGCCCCACCCGGAAATCACGTGGGCCCCACACGGAAATCACGTGGGCCCCACCCGGAAATCACGTGGGCCCCACCCGGAAATCACGTGGGCCCCACCCGGAAATCACGTGGGCCCCACCCGGAAATCACGTGGGCCCCACCCGGAAATCACGTGGGCCCCACCCGGAAATCACGTGGGCCCCACCCGGAAATCACGTGGGCCCCACCCGGAAATCACGTGGGCCCCACCCGGAAATCACGTGGGCCCCACCCGGAAATCACGTGGGCCCCACCCGGAAATCACGTGGGCCCCACGGGGAAATCACGTGGGCCCCACCCGGAAAACACGTGTGCCCCACCCGGAAATCACGTGGGCCCCACCCGGAAATCACGTGGGCCCCACCCGGAAATCACGTGGGCCCCACCCGGAAATCACGTGGGCCCCACCCGGAAATCACGTGGGGCCCACCCGGAAATCACGTGGGCCCCCAGGGGAAATCACGTGGGCCCCACCCGGAAATCACGTGGGCCCCACCCGGAAATCACCTGGGCCCCACCCGGAAATCACGTGGGCCCCACCCGGAAATCACGTGGGCCCCACCCGGAAATCACGTGGGCCCCACCCGGAAATCACATGGGCCCCACCCGGAAATCACGTGGGGCCCACCCGGAAATCACGTGGGCCTCCAGGGGAAATCACGTGGGTCCCACCCGGAAATCACGTGGGCCCCACCCGGAAATCACGTGGGCCCCACCCGGAAATCACGTGGGCCCCACCCGGAAATCACGTGGGCCCCACCCGGAAATCACGTGGGCCCCACCCGGAAATCACGTGGGCCCCACCTGGAAATCACGTGGGGCCCACCCGGAAATCACGTGGGCCCCCAGGGGAAATCACGTGGGCCCCACCCGGAAATCACGTGGGCCCCACCCGGAAATCACGTGGGCCCCACCCGGAAATCACGTGGGCCCCACCCGGAAATCACGTGGGCCCCACCCGGAAATCACGTGGGCCCCACCCGGAAATCACGTGGGCCCCACCCGGAAATCACGTGGGGCCCACCCGGAAATCACGTAGGCCCCACCCGGAAATCACGTGGGCCCCACGGGGAAATCACGTGGGCCCCACCCGGAAATCACGTGGGCCCCACCCGGAAATCACGTGGGCCCCACCCGGAAATCACGTGGGCCCCACCCAGAAATCACGTGGGCCCCACCCGGAAATCACGTGGGCCCCACCCGGAAATCACGTGGGCCCCACCCGGAAATCACGTGGGCCCCACCCGGAAATCACGTGGGCCCCACGGGGAAATCACGTGGGCCCCACCCGGAAATCACGTGGGCCCCACCCGGAAATCACGTGGGCCCCACCCGGAAATCACGTGGGCCCCACCCAGAAATCACGTGGGCCCCCAGGGGAAATCACGTGGGCCCCACCCGGAAATCACGTGGGCCCCACCCGGAAATCACGTGGGCCCCACCCGGAAATCACGTGGGCCCCACCCGGAAATCACGTGGGCCCCACCCGGAAATCACGTGGGCCCCACCCGGAAATCACGTGGGCCCCACCCGGAAATCACGTGGGGCCCACCCGGAAATCACGTGGGCCCCCAGGGGAAATCACGTGGGCCCCACCCGGAAATCACGTGGGCCCCACCCGGAAATCACGTGGGCCCCACCCGGAAATCACGTGGGCCCCACCCGGAAATCACGTGGGCCCCACCCGGAAATCACGTGGGCCCCACCCGGAAATCACGTGGGCCCCACCCGGAAATCACGTGGGCCCCACCTGGAAATCATGTGGGGCCCACCCGGAAATCACGTGGGCCCCCAGGGGAAATCACGTGGGCCCCACCCGGAAATCACGTGGGCCCCACCCGGAAATCACGTGGGCCCCACCCGGAAATCACGTGGGCCCCCAGGGGAAATCACGTGGGCCCCACCCGGAAATCACGTGGGCCCCACCCGGAAATCACGTGGGCCCCACCCGGAAATCACGTGGGCCCCACCCGGAAATCACGTGGGCCCCACCCGGAAATCACGTGGGCCCCACGGGGAAATCACGTGGGCCCCACCCGGAAATCACGTGTGCCTCACCCGGAAATCACGTGGGCCCCACCCGGAAATCACGTGGGCCCCACCCGGAAATCACGTGGGCCCCACCCGGAAATCACGTGGGCTCCACCCGGAAATCACGTGGGCCACACGGGGAAATCACGTGGGCCCCACCCGGAAATCACGTGGGCCCCACCCGGAAATCACGTGGGCCCCACCCGGAAATCACGTGGGCCCCACCCGGAAATCACGTGGGCCCCACCCGGAAATCACGTGGGCCCCACCCGGAAATCACGTGGGCCCCCAGGGGAAATCACGTGGGCCCCACCCGGAAATCACGTGGGCCCCACCCGGAAATCACGTGGGCCCCACCCGGAAATCACGTGGGCCCCACCCGGAAATCACGTGGGCCCCACCCGGAAATCACGTGGGCCCCACCCGGAAATCACGTGGGCCCCACCCGGAAATCATGTGGGCCCCACCCGGAAATCACGTGGGCCCCACCCGGAAATCACGTGGGCACCACCTGGAAATCACGTGGGGCCCACCCGGAAATCACGTGGGCCCCACGGGGAAATCACGTGGGCCCCACCCGGAAATCCCGTGGGCCCCACCCGGAAATCACGTGGGCCCCACCCGGAAATCACGTGGGCCCCACGGGGAAATCACGTGGGCCCCACCCGGAAATCACGTGTGACTCACCCGGAAATCACGTGGGCCCCACCCGGAAATCACGTGGGCCCCACCCGGAAATCACGTGGGCCCCACCCGGAAATCACGTGGGCCCCACCCGGAAATCACGTGGGCCACACGGGGAAATCACGTGGGCCCCACCCGGAAATCACGTGGGCCCCACCCGGAAATCACGTGGGCCCCACCCGGAAATCACGTGGGCCCCACCCGGAAATCACGTGGGCCCCCAGGGGAAATCACGTGGGCCCCACCCGGAAATCACGTGGGCCCCACGGGGAAATCACGTGGGCCCCACCCGGAAATCACGTGGGCCCCACCCGGAAATCACGTGGGCCCCACCCGGAAATCACGTGGGCCCCACCCGGAAATCACGTGGGCCCCACCCGGAAATCTCGTGGGCCCCACCCGGAAATCACGTGGGCCCCACCCGGAAATCACGTGGGCCCCACGGGGAAATCACGTGGGCCCCACCCGGAAATCACGTGGGCCCCACCCGGAAATCACGTGGGCCCCACCCGGAAATCACGTGGGCCCCACCCGGAAATCACGTGGGCCCCACCCGGAAATCACTTGGGCCCCACCCGGAAATCACGTGGGCCCCACCCGGAAATCACGTGGGCCCCACCCGGAAATCACGTGGGCCCCACCCGGAAATCACGTGGGCCACACCCGGAAATCACGTGGGCCCCACGGGGAAATCACGTGGGCCCCACCCGGAAATCACGTGGGCCCCACGGGGAAATCACGTGGGCCCCACCCGGAAATCACGTGTGCCCCACCCGGAAATCACGTGGGCCCCACCCGGAAATCACGTGGGCCCCACCCGGAAATCACGTGGGCCCCACCCGGAAATCACGTGTGCCCCACCCGGAAATCACGTGGGCCCCACCCGGAAATCACGTGGGCCCCACGGGGAAATCACGTGGGACCCACCCGGAAATCACGTGGGCCCCACCCGGAAATCACGTGGGCCCCATCCGGAAATCACGTGGGCCCCACCCGGAAATCACGTGGGCCCCACGGGGAAATCACGTGGGCCCCACGGGGAAATCACGTGGGCCCCACCCGGAAATCACGTGGGCCCCACCCGGAAATCACGTGGGCCCCACGGGGAAATCACGTGGGCCCCACCCGGAAATCACGTGGGCCCCACCCGGAAATCACGTGGGCCCCACCCGGAAATCACGTGGGCCCCACCCGGAAATCACGTGGGCCCCACCCGGAAATCACGTGGGCCCCACCCGGAAATCACGTGGGCCCCACGGGGAAATCACGTGGGCCCCACCCGGAAATCACGTGGGCCCCACCCGGAAATCACGTGGGCCCCACCCGGAAATCACGTGGGGCCCACCCGGAAATCACGTGGGCCCCACGGGGAAATCACGTGGGCCCCACCCGGAAATCACGTGGGCCCCACCCGGAAATCACGTGGGCCCCACCCGGAAATCACGTGGGCCCCACGGGGAAATCACGTGGGCCCCACCCGGAAATCACGTGTGCCTCACCCGGAAATCACGTGGGCCCCACCCGGAAATCACGTGGGCCCCACGGGGAAATCACGTGGGCCCCACCCGGAAATCACGTGGGCCCCACCCGGAAATCACGTGGGCCCCCAGGGGAAATCACGTGGGCCCCACCCGGAAATCACGTGGGCCCCACCCGGAAATCACGTGGGCCCCACACGGAAATCACGTGGGCCCCACCCGGAAATCACGTGGGCCCCTCGGGGAAATCACGTGGGCCCCACCCGGAAATCACGTGGGCCCCACCCGGAAATCACGTGGGCCCCACCCGGAAATCACGTGGGCCCCACCCGGAAATCACGTGGGCCCCACGGGGAAATCACGTGGGCCCCACCCGGAAATCACGTGGGCCCCACCCGGAAATCACGTGGGCCCCACCCGGAAATCACGTGGGCCCCACCCGGGAATCACGTGGGCCCCACCCGGAAATCACGTGGGCCCCACCCGGAAATCACGTGGGACCCACCCGGAAATCACGTGGGCCCCACCCGGAAATCACGTGGGCCCCACCCGGAAATCACGTGGGACCCACCCGGAAATCACGTGGGCCCCACCCGGAAATCACGTGGGCCCCACCCGGAAATCACGTGGGCCCCACGGGGAAATCACGTGGGCCCCACCCGGAAAACACGTGTGCCCCACCCGGAAATCATGTGGGCCCCACCCGGAAATCACGTGGGCCCCACACGGAAATCACGTGGGCCCCACCCGGAAATCACGTGGGCCCCACGGGGAAATCACGTGGGCCCCACCCGGAAATCACGTGGGCCCCACCCGGAAATCACGTGGGCCCCACACGGAAATCACGTGGGCCCCACCCGGAAATCACGTGGGCCCCACGGGGAAATCACGTGGGCCCCACCCGGAAATCACGTGGGCCCCACCCGGAAATCACGTGGGCCCCACCCGGAAATCACGTGGGCCCCACCCGGGAATCACGTGGGCCCCACCCGGAAATCACGTGGGCCCCACCCGGAAATCACGTGGGACCCACCCGGAAATCACGTGGGCCCCACCCGGAAATCACGTGGGCCCCACCCGGAAATCACGTGGGACCCACCCGGAAATCACGTGGGCCCCACCCGGAAATCACGTGGGCCCCACCCGGAAATCACGTGGGCCCCACGGGGAAATCACGTGGGCCCCACCCGGAAAACACGTGTGCCCCACCCGGAAATCACGTGGGCCCCACCCGGAAATCACGTGGGCCCCACCCGGAAATCACGTGGGCCCCACCCGGAAATCACGTGGGCCCCACCCGGAAATCACGTGGGCCCCACCCGGAAATCACGTGGGACCCACCCGGAAATCACGTGGGCCCCACCCGGAAATCACGTGGGCCCCACCCGGAAATCACGTGGGCCCCACCCGGAAATCACGTGGGCCCCACCCGGAAATCACGTGGGCCCCACCCGGAAATCACGTGGGCCCCACCCGGAAATCACGTGGGCCCCACCCGGAAATCACGTGGGGCCCACCCGGAAATCACGTGGGCCCCCAGGGGAAATCACGTGGGCCCCACCCGGAAATCACGTGGGCCCCACCCGGAAATCACGTGGGCCCCACCCGGAAATCACGTGGGCCCCACCCGGAAATCACGTGGGCCCCACCCGGAAATCACGTGGGCCCCACCCGGAAATCACGTGGGCCCCACCTGGAAATCACGTGGGGCCCACCCGGAAATCACGTGGGCCCCCAGGGGAAATCACGTGGGCCCCACCCGGAAATCACGTGGGCCCCACCCGGAAATCACGTGGGCCCCACCCGGAAATCACGTGGGCCCCCAGGGGAAATCACGTGGGCCCCACCCGGAAATCACGTAGGCCCCACCCGGAAATCACGTGGGCCCCACCCGGAAATCACGTGGGCCCCACGGGGAAATCACGTGGGCCCCACCCGGAAATCACGTGGGCCCCACCCGGAAATCACGTGGGCCTCACCCGGAAATCACGTGGGCCCCACCCGGAAATCACGTGGGCCCCACCCGGAAATCACGTGGGCCCCACCCGGAAATCACGTGGGCCCCACCCGGAAATCACGTGGGCCCCACCCGGAAATCACGTGGGCCCCACCCGGAAATCACGTGGGCCCCACCCGGAAATCACGTGGGCCCCACCCGGAAATCACGTGGGCCCCACCCGGAAATCACGTGGGCCCCCAGGGGAAATCACGTGGGCCCCAACCGGAAATCACGTGGGCCCCACCCGGAAATCACGTGGGCCCCACCCGGAAATCAGGTGGGCCCCACCCGGAAATCACGTGGGCCCCACCGGGAAATCACGTGGGCCCCACCCGGAAATCACGTGGGCCCCACCCGGAAATCACGTGGGCCCCACCCGGAAATCACGTGGGCCCCACCCGGAAATCACGTGGGCCCCACCCGGAAATCACGTGGGCCCCACCCGGAAATCACGTGGGCCCCACGGGGAAATCACGTGGGCCCCACCCGGAAATCACGTGGGCCCCACCCGGAAATCACGTGGGCCCCACCCGGAAATCACGTGGGCCCCACCCGGAAATCACGTGGGCCCCACCCGGAAATCACGTGTGACTCACCCGGAAATCACATTGGCCCCACCCGGAAATCACGTGGGCCCCACCCGGAAATCACGTGGGCCCCACCCGGAAATCACGTGGGCCCCACCCGGAAATCACGTGGGCGACACGGGGAAATCACGTGGGCCCCACCCGGAAATCACGTGGGCCCCACCCGGAAATCACGTGGGCCCCACCCGGAAATCACGAGGGCCCCACCCGGAAATCACGTGGGCCCCACCCGGAAATCACGTGGGCCCCCAGGGGAAATCACGTGGGCCCCACCCGGAAATCACGTGGGCCCCACCCGGAAATCACGTGGGCCCCACCCGGAAATCACGTGGGCCCCACCCGGAAATCACGTGGGCCCCACCCGGAAATCACGTGGGCCCCACCCGGAAATCACGTGGGCCCCACCCGGAAATCTCGTGGGCCCCACCCGGAAATCACGTGGGCCCCACCCGGAAATCACGTGGGCCCCACCCGGAAATCACGTGGGCCCCACGGGGAAATCACGTGGGCCCCACCCGGAAATCACGTGTGCCCCACCCGGAAATCACGTGGGCCCCACCCGGAAATCACGTGGGCCCCACCCGGAAATCACGTGGGCCCCACCCGGAAATCACGTGGGCCCCACCCGGAAATCACGTGGGCCCCACCCGGAAATCACTTGGGCCCCACCCGGAAATCACCTAGGCCCCACCCGGAAATCACGTGGGCCCCACCCGGAAATCACGTGGGCCCCACGGGGAAATCACGTGGGCCCCACCCGGAAATCACGTGTGCCCCACCCGGAAATCACGTGGGCCCCACCCGGAAATCACGTGGGCCCCACCCGGAAATCACGTGGGCCCCACCCGGAAATCACGTGGGCCCCACCCGGAAATCACGTGGGCCCCACCCGGAAATCACGTGGGCCCCACCCGGAAATCACGTAGGCCCCACCCGGAAATCACGTGGGCCCCACCCGGAAATCACGTGGGCCCCACCCGGAAATCACGTGGGCCCCACCCTGAAATCACGTGGGCCCCACCCGGAAATCACGTGGGCCCCACGGGGAAATCATGTGGGCCCCACCCGGAAATCAGGTGGGCCCCACCCGGAAATCACGTGGGCCCCACGGGGAAATCACGTGGGCCCCCAGGGGAAATCACGTGGGCCCCACCCGGAAATCACGTGGGCCCCACCCGGAAATCACGTGGGCCCCACCCGGAAATCACTTGGGCCCCACCCGGAAATCACGTGGGCCCCACCCGGAAATCACGTGGGCCCCACCCGGAAATCACGAGGGCCCCCAGGGGAAATCACGTGGGCCCCACCCGGAAATCACGTGGGCCCCACCCGGAAATCACGTGGGCCCCACCCGGAAATCACGTGGGCCCCACGGGGAAATCACGTGGGCCCCACCTGGAAATCACGTGGGCCTCACCCGGAAATCACCTGGGCCCCACCCGGAAATCACGTGGGCCCCACCCGGAAATCACGTGGGCCCCACCCGGAAATCACGTGGGCCCCACCCGGAAATCACGTGGGCCCCACCCGGAAATCACGTGGGCCCCACCCGGAAATCACGTGGGCCCCACCCGGAAATCACGTGGGCCCCATGGGGAAATCACGTGGGCCCCACCCGGAAATCACGTGGGCCCCACCCGGAAATCACGTGGGCCCCACCCGGAAATCACGTGGGCCCCACCCGGAAATCACGTGGGCCCCACCCGGAAATCACGTGTGCCCCACCCGGAAATCACGTGGGCCCCACCCGGAAATCACGTGGGCCCCACCCGGAAATCACGTGGGCACCACCCGGAAATCACGTGGGCCCCATGGGGAAATCACGTGGGCCCCACCCGGAAATCACGTGGGCCCCACCCGGAAATCACGTGGGCCCCACCCGGAAATCACGTGGGCCCCACCCGGAAATCACGTGGGCCCCACCCGGAAATCACGTGGGCCCCACCCGGAAATCACGTGGGCCCCACCCGGAAATCACGTGGGCACCACCCGGAAATCACGTGGGCCCCACCCGGAAATCACGTGGGCCCCACCCGGAAATCACATGGGGCCCACCCGGAAATCACGTGGGCCCCACCGGGAAGCCACGTGGGCCCCACGGGGAAATCACGTGGGCCCCCAGGGGAAATCACGTGGGCCCCACCCGGAAATCACGTGGGCCCCACCCGGAAATCACCTGGGCCCCACCCGGAAATCACGTGGGCCCCACCCGGAAATCACGTGGGCCCCACCCGGAAATCACGTGGGCCCCACCCGGAAATCACGTGGGCCCCACCCGGAAATCACGTGGGCCCCACCCGGAAATCACGTGGGCCCCACCCGGAAATCACGTGGGCCCCACGGGGAAATTACGTGGGCCCCACCCGGAAATCACGTGGGCCCCACCCGGAAATCACGTGGGCCCCACCCGGAAATCACGTGGGCCCCACCCGGAAATCACGTGGGCCCCACCCGGAAATCACGTGGGCCCCCAGGGGAAATCACGTGGGCCCCACCCGGAAATCACGTGGGCCCCACCCGGAAATCACGTGGGCCCCACCCGGAAATCACGTGGGCCCCACCCGGAAATCACGTGGGCCCCACCCGGAAATCACGTGGGCCCCACCCGGAAATCACGTGGGCCCCACCCGGAAATCACGTGGGCCCCACCCGGAAATCACGTGGGCCCCACCCGGAAATCACGTGGGCCCCACCCGGAAATCACGTGTTCCTCACCCGGAAATCACGTGGGCCCCACCCGGAAATCACGTGGGCCCCACCCGGAAATCACGTGGGCCCCACCCGGAAATCACGTGGGCCCCACCCGGAAATCACGTGGGCCCCACCCGGAAATCACGTGGGCCCCACCCGGAAATCACGTGGGCCCCACCCGGAAATCACGTGGGCCCCCAGGGGAAATCACGTGGGCCCCACCCGGAAATCACGTGGGCCCCACCCGGAAATCACGTGGGCCCCACCCGGAAATCACGTGGGACCCACCCGGAAATCACGTGGGCCCCACCCGGAAATCACGTGGGCCCCACCCGGAAATCACGTGGGCCCCACCCGGAAATCACGTGGGCCCCACCCGGAAATCACGTGGGCCCCACCCGGAAATCACGTGGGCCCCACCCGGAAATCACGTGGGCCCCACCCGGAAATCACGTGGGCCCCACCCGGAAATCACGTGGGCCCCACCCGGAAATCACGTGGGCCCCACCCGGAAATCACGTGGGCCCCACCCGGAAATCACGTGGGCCCCACCCGGAAATCACGTGGGCCCCCAGGGGAAATCACGTGGGCCCCACCCGGAAATCACGTGGGCCCCACCCGGAAATCACGTGGGCCCCACCCGGAAATCACGTGGGCCCAACCCGGAAATCACGTGGGCCCCACCCGGAAATCACGTGGGCCCCACCCGGAAATCACGTGGGCCCCCAGGGGAAATCACGTGGGCCCCACGGGGAAATCACGTGGGCCCCACCAGGAAATCACGTGGGCCCCACCCGGAAATCATGTGGGCCCCACCCGGAAATCACGTGGGCCCACCCGGAAATCACGTGGGCCCCCAGGGGAAATCACGTGGGCCCCACCCGGAAATCACGTGGGCCCCACCCGGAAATCACGTGGGCCCGAACCGGAAATCACGTGGGCCCCACCCGGAAATCACGTGGGGCCCACCCGGAAATCACGTAGGCCCCACCCGGAAATCACGTGGGCCCCACGGGGAAATCACGTGGGCCCCACCCGGAAATCACGTGGGCCCCACCCGGAAATCACGTGGGCCCCACCCGGAAATCACGTGGGCCCCACCCGGAAATCACGTGGGCCCCACCCGGAAATCACGTGGGCCCCACCCGGAAATCACGTGGGCCCAACCCGGAAATCACGTGGGCCCCACCCGGAAATCACGTGGGCCCCACGGGGAAATCACGTGGGCCCCACCCGGAAATCACGTGGGCCCCACCCGGAAATCACGTGGGCCCCACCCGGAAATCACGTGGGCCCCACCCGGAAATCACGTGGGTCCTACCCGGAAATCACGTGGGCCCCACGGGGAAATCACGTGGGCCCCACCCGGAAATCACGGGGGCCCCACCCGGAAATCACGTGGGCCCCACCCGGAAATCACGTGGGCCCCACGGGGAAATCACGTGGGCCCCACCCGGAAATCACGTGTGCCTCACCCGGAAATCACGTGGGCCCCACCCGGAAATCACGTGGGCCCCACCCGGAAATCACGTGGGCCCCACCCGGAAATCACGTGGGCCCCACCCGGAAATCACGTGGTCCCCCAGGGGAAATCACGTGGGCCCCACCCGGAAATCACGTGGGCCCCACCCGGAAATCACGTGGGCCCCACCCGGAAATCAGGTGGGCCCCACCCGGAAATCACGTGGGCCCCATCCGGAAATCACGTGGGCCCCACCCGGAAATCACGTGGGCCCCACCCGGAAATCACGTGGGCCCCACCCGGAAATCACGTGGGCCCCACCCGGAAATCACGTGGGCCCCACCCGGAAATCACGTGGGCCCCACGGGGAAATCACGTGGGCCCAACCCGGAAATCACGTGTGCCCCACCCGGAAATCACGTGGGCCCCACCCGGAAATCACGTGGGCCCCACCCGGAAATCACGTGGGCCCCACCCGGAAATCACGTGGGCCCCACCCGGAAATCACGTGGGCCCCACCCGGAAATCACGTGGGCCCCACCCGGAAATCACGTGGGCCCCACCCGGAAATCACGTGGGCCCCACGGGGAAATCACGTGGGCCCCACCCGGAAATCAGGTGGGCCCCACCCGGAAATCACGTGGGCCCCACGGGGAAATCACGTGGGCCCCCAGGGGAAATCACGTGGGCCCCACCCGGAAATCACGTGGGCCCCACCCGGAAATCACGTGGGCCCCACCCGGAAATCACGTGGGCCCCACCCGGAAATCACGTGGGCCCCACCCGGAAATCACGTGGGCCCCACCCGGAAATCACGTGGGCCCCACCCGGAAATCACGTGGGCCCCCAGGGGAAATCACGTGGGCCCCACCCGGAAATCACGTGGGCCCCACCCGGAAATCACGTGGGCCCCACCCGGAAATCACGTGGGCCCCACCCGGAAATCACGTGGGCCCCACCCGGAAATCACGTGGGCCCCACCCGGAAATCACGTGGGCCCCACGGGGAAATCACGTGGGCCCCACCTGGAAATCACGTGGGCCCCACCCGGAAATCACGTGGGCCCCACTCGGAAATCACGTGGGGCCCACCCGGAAATCACGTGGGCCCCACGGGGAAATCACGTGGGCCCCACCCGGAAATCACGTGGGCCCCACCCGGAAATCACGTGGGCCCCACCCGGAAATCACGTGGGCCCCACGGGGAAATCACGTGGGCCCCACCCGGAAATCACGTGTGACTCACCCGGAAATCACGTGGGCCCCACCCGGAAGTCACGTGGGCCCCACCCGGGAAATCACGTGGGCCCCACCCGGAAATCACGTGGGCCCCACCCGGAAATCACGTGGGCCACACGGGGAAATCACGTGGGCCCCACCCGGAAATCACGTGTGACTCACCCGGAAATCACGTGGGCCCCACACGGAAGTCACGTGGGCCCCACCCGGGAAATCACGTGGGCCCCACGGGGAAATCACGTGGGCCCCGCCCGGAGATCACGTGGGCCCCACCCGGAAATCACGTGGGCCCCACCCGGAAATCACGTGGGCCCCACCCGGAAATCACGTGGGCCCCACCCGGAAATCACGTGGGCCCCACCCGGAAATCACGTGGGCCCCACGGGGAAATCACGTAGGCCCCACCCGGAAATCACGTGGGCCCCACCCGGAAATCACGTGGGCCCCACCCGGAAATCACGTGGGCCCCACCCGGAAATCACGTGGGCCCCACCCGGAAATCACGTGGGCCCCACGGGGAAATCATGTGGGCCCCACCCGGAAATCACGTGTGCCTCACCCGGAAATCACGTGGGCCCCACCCGGAAATCACGTGGGCCCCACCCGGAAATCACGTGGGCCCCACCCGGAAATCACGTGGGCCCCCCCCGGAAATCACGTGGGCCCCCAGGGGAAATCACGTGGGCCCCACCCGGAAATCACGTGGGCCCCACCCGGAAATCACGTGGGCCCCACCCGGAAATCAGGTGGGCCCCACCCGGAAATCACGTGGGCCCCATCCGGAAATCACGTGGGCCCCACCCGGAAATCACGTGGGCCCCACCCGGAAATCACGTGGGCCCCACCCGGAAATCACGTGGGCCCCACCCGGAAATCACGTGGGCCCCACCCGGAAATCACGTGGGCCCCACCCGGAAATCACGTGGGCCCCACGGGGAAATCACGTGGGCCCCACTCGGAAATCACGTGTGCCCCACCCGGAAATCACGTGGGCCCCACCCGGAAATCACGTGGGCCCCACCCGGAAATCACGTGGGCCCCACCCGGAAATCACGTGGGCCCCACCCGGAAATCACGTGGGCCCCACCCGGAAATCACGTGGGCCCCACGGGTAAATCACGTGGGCCCCACCCGGAAATCAGGTGGGCCCCACCCGGAAATCACGTGGGCCCCACGGGGAAATCACGTGGGCCCCCAGGGGAAATCACGTGTGCCCCACGGGGAAATCACGTGGGCCCCACCCGGAAATCACGTGGGCCCCACCCGGAAATCACGTGGGCCCCACCCGGAAATCACGTGGGCCCCACCCGGAAATCACGTGGGCCCCACCCGGAAATCACGTGGGCCCCACCCGGAAATCACGTGGGCCCCCAGGGGAAATCACGTGGGCCCCACCCGGAAATCACGTGGGCCCCACCCGGAAATCACGTGGGCCCCACCCGGAAATCACGTGGGCCCCACCCGGAAATCACTTGGGCCCCACCCGGAAATCACGTGGGCCCCACCCGGAATTCACGTGGGCCCCACGGGGAAATCACGTGGGCCCCACCTGGAAATCACGTGGGCCCCACCCGGAAATCACGTGGGCCCCACTCGGAAATCACGTGGGGCCCACCCGGAAATCACGTGGGCCCCACGGGGAAATCACGTGGGCCCCACCCGGAAATCACGTGGGCCCCACCCGGAAATCACGTGGGCCCCACCCGGAAATCACGTGGGCCCCACGGGGAAATAACGTGGGCCCCACCCGGAAATCACGTGTGACTCACCCGGAAATCACGTGGGCCCCACCCGGAAGTCACGTGGGCCCCACCCGGGAAATCACGTGGGCCCCACCCGGAAATCACGTGGGCCCCACCCGGAAATCACGTGGGCCACACGGGGAAATCACGTGGGCCCCACCCGGAAATCACGTGGGCCCCACCCGGAAATCACGTGGGCCCCACCCGGAAATCACGTGGGCCCCACTCGGAAATCACGTGGGCCCCACCCGGAAATCACGTGGGCCCCACCCGGAAATCACGTGGGCCCCACCCGGAAATCACGTGTGCCTCACCCGGAAATCACGTGGGCCCCACCCGGAAATCACGTGGGCCCCACCCGGAAATCACGTGTGCCTCACCCGGAAATCACGTGGGCCCCACCCGGAAATCACGTGGGCCCCACCCGGAAATCACGTGGGCCCCACCCGGAAATCACGTGGGCCCCACCCGGAAATCACGTGGGCCACACGGGGAAATCACGTGGGCCCCACCCGGAAATCACGTGGGCCCCACCCGGAAATCACGTGGGCCCCCAGGGGAAATCACGTGGGCCCCACCCGGAAATCACGTGGGCCCCACTCGGAAATCACGTGGGGCCCACCCGGAAATCACGTGGGCCCCACGGGGAAATCACGTGGGCCCCACCCGGAAATCACGTGGGCCCCACCCGGAAATCACGAGGGCCCCACCCGGAAATCACGTGGGCCCCACGGGGAAATCACGTGGGCCCCACCCGGAAATCACGTGTGACTCACCCGGAAATCACGAGGGCCCCACCCGGAAGTCACGTGGGCCCCACCCGGGAAATCACGTGGGCCCCACCCGGAAATCACGTGGGCCCCACCCGGAAATCACGTGGGCCACACGGGGAAATCACGTGGGCCCCACCCGGAAATCACGTGGGCCCCACCCGGAAATCACGTGGGCCCCACCCGGAAATCACGTGGGCCCCACTCGGAAATCACATGGGCCCCACCCGGAAATCACGTGGGCCCCACCCGGAAATCACGTGGGCCCCAACCGGAAATCACGTGTGCCTCACCCGGAAATCACGTGGGCCCCACCCGGAAATCACGTGGGCCCCACCCGGAAATCACGTGGGCCCCACCCGGAAATCAGGTGGGCCCCACCCGGAAATCACGTGGGCCCCACCCGGAAATCACGTGGGCCCCACCCGGAAATCACGTGGGCCCCACCCGGAAATCACGTGGGCCCCACCCGGAAATCACGTGGGCCCCCAGGGGAAATCCCGTGGGCCCCCAGGGGAAATCACGTGGGCCCCACCCGGAAATCACGTGGGCCACACCCGGAAATCACGTGGGCCCCCAGGGGAAATCACGTGGGCCCCACCCGGAAATCACGTGGGCCCCACCCGGAAATCACGTGGGCCCCACCCGGAAATCACGTGGGCCCCACCCGGAAATCACGTGGGCCCCACCCGGAAATCACGTGGGCCCCACCCGGAAATCACGTGGGCCCCACCCGGAAATCACGTGGGCCCCACCCGGAAATCACGTGGGCCCCACCCGGAAATCACGTGGGCCCCCAGGGGAAATCACGTGGGCCCCACCCAGAAATCACGTGGGCCCCACCCGGAAATCACGTGGGCCCCACCCGGAAATCACGTGGGCCCCACCCGGAAATCACGTGGGCCCCACCCGGAAATCACGTGGGCCCCACCCGGAAATCACGTGGGCCCCCAGGGGAAATCACGTGGGCCCCACCCGGAAATCACGTGGGCCCCACCCGGAAATCACGTGGGCCCCACCCGGAAATCAGGTGGGCCCCACCCGGAAATCACGTGGGCCCCATCCGGAAATCACGTGGGCCCCACCCGGAAATCACGTGGGCCCCAACCGGAAATCACGTGGGCCCCACCCGGAAATCACGTGGGCCCCACCCGGAAATCACGTGGGCCCCACCCGGAAATCACGTGGGCCCCACCCGGAAATCACGTGGGCCCCACGGGGAAATCACGTGGGCCCCACTCGGAAATCACGTGTGCCCCACCCGGAAATCACGTGGGCCCCACCCGGAAATCACGTGGGCCCCACCCGGAAATCACGTGGGCCCCACCCGGAAATCACGTGGGCCCCACCCGGAAATCACGTGGGCCCCACCCGGAAATCACGTGGGCCCCACCCGGAAATCACGTGGGCCCCACGGGGAAATCACGTGGGCCCCACCCGGAAATCAGGTGGGCCCCACCCGGAAATCACGTGGGCCCCACGGGGAAATCACGTGGGCCCCCAGGGGAAATCACGTGGGCCCCACCCGGAAATCACGTGGGCCCCACCCGGAAATCACGTGGGCCCCACCCGGAAATCACGTGGGCCCCACCCGGAAATCACGTGGGCCCCACCCTGAAATCACGTGGGCCCCACCCGGAAATCACGTGGGCCCCACCCGGAAATCACGTGGGCCCCCAGGGGAAATCACGTGGGCCCCACCCGGAAATCACGTGGGCCCCACCCGGAAATCACGTGGGCCCCACCCGGAAATCACGTGGGCCCCACCCGGAAATCACGTGGGCCCCACCCGGAAATCACTTGAGCTCCACCCGGAAATCACGTGGGCCCCACCCGGAATTCACGTGGGCCCCACGGGGAAATCACGTGAGCCCCACCTGGAAATCACGTGGGCCCCACCCGGAAATCACGTGGGCCCCACTCGGAAATCACGTGGGGCCCACCCGGAAATCACGTGGGCCTCACGGGGAAATCACGTGGGCCCCACCCGGAAATCACGTGGGCCCCACCCGGAAATCACGTGGGCCCCACCCGGAAATCACGTGGGCCCCACGGGGAAATCACGTGGGCCCCACCCGGAAATCACGTGTGACTCACCCGGAAATCACGTGGGCCCCACCCGGAAGTCACGTGGGCCCCACCCGGGAAATCACGTGGGCCCCACCCGGAAATCACGTGGGCCCCACCCGGAAATCACGTGGGCCACACGGGGAAATCACGTGGGCCCCACCCGGAAATCACGTGGGCCCCACCCGGAAATCACGTGGGCCCCACCCGGAAATCACGTGGGCCCCACTCGGAAATCACGTGGGCCCCACCCGGAAATCACGTGGGCCCCACCCGGAAATCACGTGGGCCCCACCCGGAAATCACGTGTGCCTCACCCGGAAATCACGTGGGCCCCACCCGGAAATCACGTGGGCCCCACCCGGAAATCACGTGGGCCCCACCCGGAAATCACGTGGGCCCCACCCGGAAATCACGTGGGCCACACGGGGAAATCACGTGGGCCCCATCCGGAAATCACGTGGGCCCCACCCGGAAATCACGTGGGCCCCACCCGGAAATCACGTGGGCCCCACCCGGAAATCACGTGGGCCCCACCCGGAAATCACGTGGGCCCCACCCGGAAATCACGTGGGCCCCCAGGGGAAATCACGTGGGCCCCACCCGGAAATCACGTGGGCCCCACTCGGAAATCACGTGGGGCCCACCCGGAAATCACGTGGGCCCCACGGGGAAATCACGTGGGCCCCACCCGGAAATCACGTGGGCCCCACCCGGAAATCACGTGGGCCCCACCCGGAAATCACGTGGGCCCCACGGGGAAATCACGTGGGCCCCACCCGGAAATCACGTGTGACTCACCCGGAAATCACGTGGGCCCCACCCGGAAGTCACGTGGGCCCCACCCGGGAAATCACGTGGGCCCCACCCGGAAATCACGTGGGCCCCACCCGGAAATCACGTGGGCCACACGGGGAAATCACGTGGGCCCCACCCGGAAATCACGTGGGCCCCACCCGGAAATCACGTGGGCCCCACCCGGAAATCACGTGGGCCCCACTCGGAAATCACGTGGGCCCCACCCGGAAATCACGTGGGCCCCACCCGGAAATCACGTGGGCCCCACCCGGAAATCACGTGTGCCTCACCCGGAAATCACGTGGGCCCCACCCGGAAATCACGTGGGCCCCACCCGGAAATCACGTGGGCCCCACCCGGAAATCATGTGGGCCCCACCCGGAAATCACGTGGGCCACACGGGGAAATCACGTGGGCCCCATCCGGAAATCACGTGGGCCCCACCCGGAAATCACGTGGGCCCCACCCGGAAATCACGTGGGCCCCACCCGGAAATCACGTGGGCCCCACCCGGAAATCACGTGGGCCCCACCCGGAAATCACGTGGGCCCCCAGGGGAAATCACGTGGGCCCCACCCGGAAATCACGTGGGCCCCACCCGGAAATCACGTGGGCCCCACCCGGAAATCAGGTGGGCCCCACCCGGAAATCACGTGGGCCCCACCCGGAAATCACGTGGGCCCCACCCGGAAATCACGTGGGCCCCACCCGGAAATCACGTGGGCCCCACCCGGAAATCACGTGGGCCCCACCCGGAAATCACGTGGACCCCACGGGGAAATCACGTGGGCCCCACCCGGAAATCACGTGTGCCCCACCCGGAAATCACGTGGGCCCCACCCGGAAATCACGTGGGCCCCACCCGGAAATCACGTGGGCCCCACCCGGAAATCACGTGGGCCCCTCCCGGAAATCACGTGGGCCCCACCCGGAAATCACGTGGGCCCCACCCGGAAATCACGTGGGCCCCACCCGGAAATCACGTGGGCCCCACCCGGAAATCACGTGGGCCCCACCCGGAAATCACGTGGGCCCCACGGGGAAATCACGTGGGCCCCACCCGGAAATCAGGTGGGCCCCACCCGGAAATCACGTGGGCCCCACGGGGAAATCACGTGGGCCCCCAGGGGAAATCACGTGGGCCCCACCCGGAAATCACGTGGGCCCCACCCGGAAATCACGTGGGCCCCACCCGGAAATCACGGGGGCCCCACCCGGAAATCACGTGGGCCCCACCCGGAAATCACGTGGGCCCCACCCGGAAATCACGTGGGCCCCACGGGGAAATCACGTGGGCCCCACCCGGAAATCACGTGGGCCCCACCCGGAAATCACGTGGGCCCCACCCGGAAATCACGTGGGCCCCACCCGGAAATCACGTGGGCCCCACCCGGAAATCACGTGGGCCCCACGGGGAAATCACCTGGGCCCCACCCGGAAATCACGTGGGCCCCACCCGGAAATCACGTGGGCCCCACCCGGAAATCACGTGGGCCCCACCCGGAAATCACGTGGGCCCCACCCGGAAATCACGTGGGCCCCACCCGGAAATCACGTGGGCCCCACCCGGAAATCACGTGGGCCCCACGGGGAAATCACGTGGGCCCCACCCGGAAATCACGTGGGCCCCACCCGGAAATCACGTGGGCCCCACCCGGAAATCACGTGGGCCCCACCCGGAAATCACGTGGGCCCCACCCGGAAATCACGTGGGCCCCACCCGGAAATCACGTGGGCCCCACCCGGAAATCACGTGGGCCCCACCCGGAAATCACGTGGGCCCCACCCGGAAATCACGTGGGCACCACCCGGAAATCACGTGGGCCCCACCCGGAAATCACGTGGGCCCCACCCTGAAATCACGTGGGCCCCACCCGGAAATCACGTGGGCCCCACGGGGAAATCACGTGGGCCCCACCCGGAAATCACGTGGGCCCCACCCGGAAATCACATGGGGCCCACCCGGAAATCACGTGGGCCCCACCGGGAAACCACGTGGGCCCCACGGGGAAATCACGTGGGCCCCCAGGGGAAGTCACGTGGGCCCCACCCGGAAATCACGTGGGCCCCACCCGGAAATCACGTGGGCCCCACCCGGAAATCACGTGGGCCCCACGGGGAAATCACGTGGGCCCCACCCGGAAATCACGTGGGCCCCACCCGGAAATCACGTGGGCCCCATCCGGAAATCACGTGGGCCCCACCCGGAAATCACGTGGGCCCCACCCGGAAATCACGTGGGCCCCACCCGGAAATCACGTGGGCCCCACCCGGAAATCACGTGGGCCCCACCCGGAAATCACGTGGGCCCCATCCTGAAATCACGTGGGCCCCACCCGGAAATCACGTGGGCCCCACCCGGAAATCACGTGGGCCCCACCCGGAAATCACGTGAGCCCCACCCGGAAATCACGTGGGCCCCACCCGGAAATCACGTGGGCCCCACCCGGAAATCACGTGGGCCCCACCCGGAAATCACGTGGGGCCCACCCGGAAATCCGGTGGGCCCCACGGGGAAATCACGTGGGCCCCACCCGGAAATCACGTGGGCCCCACCCGGAAATCACGTGGGCCCCACCCGGAAATCACGTGGGCCCCCAGGGGAAATCACGTGGGCCCCACCCGGAAATCACGTGGGCCCCACCCGGAAATCACGTGGGCCCCACCCGGAAATCACGTGGGCCCCACGGGGAAATCACGTGGGCCCCACCCGGAAATCACGTGGGCCCCACCCGGAAATCACGTGGGCCCCACCCGGAAATCACGTGGGCCCCAGCCGGAAATCACGTGGGCCCCACCCGGAAATCACGTGGGCCCCACCCGGAAATCACGTGGGCCCCACGGGGAAATCACGTGGGCCCCACCCGGAAATCACGTGGGCCCCACCCAGAAATCACGTGGGCCCCACCCGGAAATCACGTGGGGCCCACCCGGAAATCACGTGGGCCCCACGGGGAAATCACGTGGGCCCCACCCGGAAATCACGTGGGCCCCACCCGGAAATCACGTGGGCCCCACCCGGAAATCACGTGGGCCCCACCCGGAAATCACGTGGGCCCCACGGGGAAATCACGTGGGCCCCACCCGGAAATCACGTGTGACTCACCCGGAAATCACGTGGGCCCCACCCGGAAATCACGTGGGCCCCACCCGGAAATCACGTGGGCCCCACCCGGAAATCACGTGGGCCCCACCCGGAAATCACGTGGGCCACACGGGGAAATCACGTGGGCCCCACCCGGAAATCACGTGGGCCCCACCCGGAAATCACGTGGGCCCCACCCGGAAATCACGAGGGCCCCACCCGGAAATCACGTGGGCCCCACCCGGAAATCACGTGGGCCCCCAGGGGAAATCACGTGGGCCCCACCCGGAAATCACGTGGGCCCCACCCGGAAATCACGTGGGCCCCACCCGGAAATCACGTGGGCCCCACCCGGAAATCACGTGGGCCCCACCCGGAAATCACGTGGGCCCCACCCGGAAATCACGTGGGCCCCACCCGGAAATCACGTGGGCCCCACCCGGAAATCTCGTGGGCCCCACCCGGAAATCACGTGGGCCCCACGGGGAAATCACGTGGGCCCCACGGGGAAATCACGTGGGCCCCACCCGGAAATCACGTGGGCCCCACCCGGAAATCACGTGGGCCCCACCCGGAAAACACGTGGGCCCCACCCGGAAATCACGTGGGCCCCACCCGGAAATCACGTGGGCCCCCAGGGGAAATCACGTGGGCCCCACCCGGAAATCACGTGGGCCCCACCCGGAAATCACGTGGGCCCCACCCGGAAATCACGTGGGCCCCACGGGGAAATCACGTGGGCCCCACCCGGAAATCACGTGGGCCCCACCCGGAAATCACGTGGGCCCCACCCGGAAATCACGTGGGGCCCACCCGGAAATCACGTGGGCCCCACGGGGAAATCACGTGGGCCCCACCCGGAAATCATGTGGGCCCCACCCGGAAATCACGTGGGCCCCACGGGGAAATCACGTGGGCCCCACCCGGAAATCACGTGTGCCTCACCCGGAAATCACGTGGGCCCCACCCGGAAATCACGTGGGCCCCACCCGGAAATCACGTGGGCCCCACTCGGAAATCACGTGGGACCCACCCGGAAATCACGTGGGCCACACGGGGAAATCACGTGGGCCCCACCCGGAAATCACGTGGGCCCCACCCGGAAATCACGTGGGCCCCACCCGGAAATCACGTGGGCCCCACCCGGAAATCACGTGGGCCCCACCCGGAAATCACGTGGGCCCCCAGGGGAAATCACGTGGGCCCCACCCGGAAATCACGTGGGCCCCACCCGGAAATCACGTGGGCCCCACCCGGAAATCACGTGGGCCCCACCCGGAAATCACGTGGGCCCCACCCGGAAATCACGTGGGCCCCACCCGGAAATCACGTGGGCCCCACCCGGAAATCACGTGGGCCCCACCCGGAAATCACGTGGGCCCCACCCGGAAATCACGTGGGCCCCACCCGGAAATCACGTGGGCCCCACCCGGAAATCACGTGGGCCCCCAGGGGAAATCACGTGGGCCCCACCCGGAAATCACGTGGGCCCCACCCGGAAATCACGTGGGCCCCACCCGGAAATCACGTGGGCCCCACCCGGAAATCACGTGGGCCCCACCCGGAAATCACGTGGGCCCCACCCGGAAATCACGTGGGCCCCACGGGGAAATCACGTGGGCCCCACCCGGAAAACACGTGTGCCCCACCCGGAAATCACGTGGGCCCCACCCGGAAATCACGTGGGCCCCACCCGGAAATCACGTGGGCCCCACCCGGAAATCACGTGGGCCCCACCCGGAAATCACGTGGGGCCCACCCGGAAATCACGTGGGCCCCCAGGGGAAATCACGTGGGCCCCACCCGGAAATCACGTGGGCCCCACCCGGAAATCACGTGGGCCCCACCCGGAAATCACGTGGGCCCCACCCGGAAATCACGTGGGCCCCACCCGGAAATCACGTGGGCCCCACCCGGAAATCACATGGGCCCCACCCGGAAATCACGTGGGGCCTACCCGGAAATCACGTGGGCCTCCAGGGGAAATCACGTGGGCCCCACCCGGAAATCACGTGGGCCCCACCCGGAAATCACGTGGGCCCCACCCGGAAATCACGTGGGCCCCACCCGGAAATCACGTGGGCCCCACCCGGAAATCACGTGGGCCCCACCCGGAAATCACGTGGGGCCCACCCGGAAATCACGTGGGCCCCCAGGGGAAATCACGTGGGCCCCACCCGGAAATCACGTGGGCCCCACCCGGAAATCACGTGGGCCCCACCCGGAAATCACGTGGGCCCCACCCGGAAATCACGTGGGCCCCACCCGGAAATCACGTGGGCCCCACCCGGAAATCACGTGGGCCCCACCCGGAAATCACGTGGGGCCCACCCGGAAATCACGTAGGCCCCACCCGGAAATCACGTGGGCCCCACGGGGAAATCACGTGGGCCCCACCCGGAAATCACGTGGGCCCCACCCGGAAATCACGTGGGCCCCACCCGGAAATCACGTGGGCCCCACCCAGAAATCACGTGGGCCCCACCCGGAAATCACGTGGGCCCCACCCGGAAATCACGTGGGCCCCACCCGGAAATCACGTGGGCCCCACCCGGAAATCACGTGGGCCCCACGGGGAAATCACGTGGGCCCCACCCGGAAATCACGTGGGCCCCACCCGGAAATCACGTGGGCCCCACCCGGAAATCACGTGGGCCCCACCCAGAAATCACGTGGGCCCCCAGGGGAAATCACGTGGGCCCCACCCGGAAATCACGTGGGCCCCACCCGGAAATCACGTGGGCCCCACCCGGAAATCACGTGGGCCCCACCCGGAAATCACGTGGGCCCCACCCGGAAATCACGTGGGCCCCACCCGGAAATCACGTGGGGCCCACCCGGAAATCACGTGGGCCCCCAGGGGAAATCACGTGGGCCCCACCCGGAAATCACGTGGGCCCCACCCGGAAATCACGTGGGCCCCACCCGGAAATCACGTGGGCCCCACCCGGAAATCACGTGGGCCCCACCCGGAAATCACGTGGGCCCCACCCGGAAATCACGTGGGCCCCACCCGGAAATCACGTGGGCCCCACCCGGAAATCACGTGGGGCCCACCCGGAAATCACGTGGGCCCCACCCGGAAATCACGTGGGCCCCACCCGGAAATCACGTGGGCCCCACCCGGAAATCACGTGAGCCCCACCCGGAAATCACGTGGGCCCCACGGGGAAATCACGTGGGCCCCACCCGGAAATCACGTGTGCCTCACCCGGAAATCACGTGGGCCCCACCCGGAAATCACGTGGGCCCCACCCGGAAATCACGTGGGCCCCACCCGGAAATCACGTGGGCCCCACCCGGAAATCACGTGGGCCCCACCCGGAAATCACGTGGGCCCCACCCGGAAATCACGTGGGCCCCACCCGGAAATCACGTGGGCCCCACGGGGAAATCACGTGGGCCCCACCCGGAAATCACGTGGGCCCCACCCGGAAATCACGTGGGCCCCACCCGGAAATCACGTGGGCCCCACCCGGAAATCACGTGGGCCCCACCCGGGAATCACGTGGGCCCCACCCGGGAATCACGTGGGCCCCACCCGGAAATCACGTGGGCCCCACCCGGAAATCACGTGGGACCCACACGGAAATCACGTGGGCCCCACCCGGAAATCACGTGGGCCCCACCCGGAAATCACGTGGGACCCACCCGGAAATCACGTGGGCCCCACCCGGAAATCACGTGGGCCCCACCCGGAAATCACGTGGGCCCCACGGGGAAATCACGTGGGCCCCACCCGGAAAACACGTGTGCCCCACCCGGAAATCACGTGGGCCCCACCCGGAAATCACGTGGGCCCCACCCGGAAATCACGTGGGCCCCACCCGGAAATCACGTGGGCCCCACCCGGAAATCACGTGGGGCCCACCCGGAAATCACGTGGGCCCCCAGGGGAAATCACGTGGGCCCCACCCGGAAATCACGTGGGCCCCACCCGGAAATCATGTGGGCCCCACCCGGAAATCACGTGGGCCCCACCCGGAAATCACGTGGGCCCCACCCGGAAATCACGTGGGCCCCACCCGGAAATCACGTGGGCCCCACCCGGAAATCACGTGGGGCCCACCCGGAAATCACGTGGGCCCCCAGGGGAAATCACGTGGGCCCCACCCGGAAATCACGTGGGCCCCACCCGGAAATCACGTGGGCCCCACCCGGAAATCACGTGGGCCCCACCCGGAAATCACGTGGGCCCCACCCGGAAATCACGTGGGCCCCACCCGGAAATCACGTGGGCCCCACCTGGAAATCACGTGGGGCCCACCCGGAAATCACGTGGGCCCCCAGGGGAAATCACGTGGGCCCCACCCGGAAATCACGTGGGCCCCACCCGGAAATCACGTGGGCCCCACCCGGAAATCACGTGGGCCCCCAGGGGAAATCACGTGGGCCCCACCCGGAAATCACGTGGGCCCCACCCGGAAATCACGTGGGCCCCACGGGGAAATCACGTGGGCCCCACCCGGAAATCACGTGGGCCCCACCCGGAAATCACGTGGGCCCCACCCGGAAATCACGTGGGCCCCACCCGGAAATCACGTGGGCCCCACCCGGAAATCACGTGGGCCCCACCCGGAAATCACGTGGGCCCCACCAGGAAATCACGTGGGCCCCACCCGGAAATCACGTGGGCCCCACCCGGAAATCACGTGGGCCCCACCCGGAAATCACGTGGGCCCCACCCGGAAATCACGTGGGGCCCACCCGGAAATCACGTGGGCCCCACGGGGAAATCACGTGGGCCCCACCCGGAAATCACGTGGGCCCCACCCGGAAATCACGTGGGCCCCACCCGGAAATCACGTGGGCCCCACGGGGAAATCACGTGGGCCCCACCCGGAAATCACGTGTGCCTCACCCGGAAATCACGTGGGCCCCACCCGGAAATCACGTGGGCCCCACCCGGAAATCACGTGGGCCCCACCCGGAAATCACGTGGGCCCCACCCGGAAATCACGTGGGCCCCACCCGGAAATCACGTGGGCCCCACCCGGAAATCACGTGGGCCCCACCCGGAAATCACGTGGGCCCCACCCGGAAATCACGTGGGCCCCACCCGGAAATCACGTGGGCCCCCAGGGGAAATCACGTGGGCCCCACCCGGAAATCACGTGGGCCCCACCCGGAAATCACGTGGGCCCCACCCGGAAATCAGGTGGGCCCCACCCGGAAATCACGTGGGCCCCACCCGGAAATCACGTGGGCCCCACCCGGAAATCACGTGGGCCCCACCCGGAAATCACGTGGGCCCCACCCGGAAATCAGGTGGGCCCCACCCGGAAATCACGTGGGCCCCACGGGGAAATCACGTGGGCCCCCAGAGGAAATCACGTGGGCCCCACCCGGAAATCACGTGGGCCCCACCCGGAAATCACGTGGGCCCCACCCGGAAATCACGTGTGCCCCACCCGGAAATCACGTGGGCCCCACCCGGAAATCACGTGGGCCCCACCCGGAAATCACGTGGGCCCCACCCGGAAATCACGTGGGCCCCACCCGGAAATCACGTGGGCCCCACCCGGAAATCACGTGGGCCCCACGGGGAAATCACGTGGGCCCCACCCGGAAATCACGTGGGCCCCACCCGGAAATCACGTGGGCCCCACCCGGAAATCACGTGGGCCCCACCCGGGAATCACGTGGGCCCCACCCGGAAATCACGTGGGCCCCACCCGGAAATCACGTGGGACCCACACGGAAATCACGTGGGCCCCACCCGGAAATCACGTGGGCCCCACCCGGAAATCACGTGGGACCCACCCGGAAATCACGTGGGCCCCACCCGGAAATCACGTGGGCCCCACCCGGAAATCACGTGGGCCCCACGGGGAAATCACGTGGGCCCCACCCGGAAAACACGTGTGCCCCACCCGGAAATCACGTGGGCCCCACCCGGAAATCACGTGGGCCCCACCCGGAAATCACGTGGGCCCCACCCGGAAATCACGTGGGCCCCACCCGGAAATCACGTGGGGCCCACCCGGAAATCACGTGGGCCCCCAGGGGAAATCACGTGGGCCCCACCCGGAAATCACGTGGGCCCCACCCGGAAATCATGTGGGCCCCACCCGGAAATCACGTGGGCCCCACCCGGAAATCACGTGGGCCCCACCCGGAAATCACGTGGGCCCCACCCGGAAATCACGTGGGCCCCACCCGGAAATCACGTGGGGCCCACCCGGAAATCACGTGGGCCCCCAGGGGAAATCACGTGGGCCCCACCCGGAAATCACGTGGGCCCCACCCGGAAATCACGTGGGCCCCACCCGGAAATCACGTGGGCCCCACCCGGAAATCACGTGGGCCCCACCCGGAAATCACGTGGGCCCCACCCGGAAATCACGTGGGCCCCACCTGGAAATCACGTGGGGCCCACCCGGAAATCACGTGGGCCCCCAGGGGAAATCACGTGGGCCCCACCCGGAAATCACGTGGGCCCCACCCGGAAATCACGTGGGCCCCACCCGGAAATCACGTGGGCCCCCAGGGGAAATCACGTGGGCCCCACCCGGAAATCACGTGGGCCCCACCCGGAAATCACGTGGGCCCCACGGGGAAATCACGTGGGCCCCACCCGGAAATCACGTGGGCCCCACCCGGAAATCACGTGGGCCCCACCCGGAAATCACGTGGGCCCCACCCGGAAATCACGTGGGCCCCACCCGGAAATCACGTGGGCCCCACCCGGAAATCACGTGGGCCCCACCCGGAAATCACGTGGGCCCCACCCGGAAATCACGTGGGCCCCACCCGGAAATCACGTGGGCCCCACCCGGAAATCACGTGGGCCCCACGGGGAAATCACGTGGGCCCCACCCGGAAATCACGTGGGCCCCACCCGGAAATCACGTGGGCCCCACCCGGAAATCACGTGGGCCCCACGGGGAAATCACGTGGGCCCCACCCGGAAATCACGTGTGCCTCACCCGGAAATCACGTGGGCCCCACCCGGAAATCACGTGGGCCCCACCCGGAAATCACGTGGGCCCCACCCGGAAATCACGTGGGCCCCACCCGGAAATCACGTGGGCCCCACCCGGAAATCACGTGGGCCCCACCCGGAAATCACGTGGGCCCCACCCGGAAATCACGTGGGCCCCACCCGGAAATCACGTGGGCCCCCAGGGGAAATCACGTGGGCCCCACCCGGAAATCACGTGGGCCCCACCCGGAAATCACGTGGGCCCCACCCGGAAATCAGGTGGGCCCCACCCGGAAATCACGTGGGCCCCACCCGGAAATCACGTGGGCCCCACCCGGAAATCACGTGGGCCCCACCCGGAAATCACGTGGGCCCCACCCGGAAATCACGTGGGCCCCACCCGGAAATCACGTGGGGCCCACCCGGAAATCACGTGGGCCCCACCCGGAAATCACGTGGGCCCCACCCGGAAATCACGTGGGCCCCACCCGGAAATCACGTGGGCCCCACCCGGAAATCACGTGGGCCCCACCCGGAAATCACGTGGGCCCCACCCGGAAATCACGTGGGCCCCACCCGGAAATCACGTGGGCCCCACCCGGAAATCACGTGGGCCCCACCCGGAAATCAGGTGGGCCCCACCCGGAAATCACGTGGGCCCCACGGGGAAATCACGTGGGCCCCCAGAGGAAATCACGTGGGCCCCACCCGGAAATCACGTGGGCCCCACCCGGAAATCACGTGGGCCCCACCCGGAAATCACGTGGGCCCCACCCGGAAATCACGTGTGCCCCACCCGGAAATCACGTGGGCCCCACCCGGAAATCACGTGGGCCCCACCCGGAAATCACGTGGGCCCCACCCGGAAATCACGTGGGCCCCACCCGGAAATCACGTGGGCCCCACCCGGAAATCACGTGGGGCCCACCCGGAAATCACATAGGCCCCACCCGGAAATCACGTGGGCCCCACGGGGAAATCACGTGGGCCCCCAGGGGAAATCACGTGGGCCCCACCCGGAAATCACGTGGGCCCCACCCGGAAATCACGAGGGCCCCACCCGGAAATCACGTGGGCCCCACCCGGAAATCACGAGGGCCCCACCCGGAAATCACGTGGGCCCCACCCAGAAATCACGTGGGCCCCACCCGGAAATCACGTGGGCCCCACCCGGAAATCACGTGGGCCCCCAGGGGAAATCACGTGGGCCCCACCTGGAAATCACGTGGGCCCCACCCGGAAATCACGTGGGCCCCACCCGGAAATCACGTGGGCCCCACCCGGAAATCACGTGGGCCCCACCCGGAAATCACGTGGGCCCCACCCGGAAATCACGTGGGCCCCACCCGGAAATCACGTGGGCCCCACCCGGAAATCACGTGGGCCCCACCCGGAAATCACGTGGGCCCCACCCGGAAATCACGTGGGCCCCCAAGGGGAAATCACGTGGGCCCCACCCGGAAATCACGTGGGCCCCACCCGGAAATCACGTGGGCCCCACCCGGAAATCACGTGGGCCCCACCCGGAAATCACGTGGGCCCCACCCGGAAATCACGTGGGCCCCCAGGGGAAATCACGTGGGCCCCACCCGGAAATCACGTGGGCCCCACCCGGAAATCACGTGGGCCCCACCCGGAAATCACGTGGGCCCCACCCGGAAATCACGTGGGCCCCACCCGGAAATCACGTGGGCCCCACCCGGAAATCACGTGGGCCCCAACGGAAATCACGTGGGCCCCACCCGGAAATCACGTGGGCCCCACCCGGAAATCACGTGGGCCCCACCCGGAAATCACGTGGGCCCCCAGGGGAAATCACGTGGGCCCCACCGGAAATCACGTGGGCCCCACCCGGAAATCACGTGGGCCCCACCCGGAAATCACGTGGGCCCCACCCGGAAATCACGTGGGCCCCACCCGGAAATCACGTGGGCCCCCAGGGGAAATCACGTGGGCCCCACCCGGAAATCACGTGGGCCCCACCCGGAAATCACGTGGGCCCCACCCGGAAATCACGTGGGCCCCACCCGGAAATCACGTGGGCCCCACCCGGAAATCACGTGGGCCCCACCCGGAAATCACGTGGGCCCCACCCGGAAATCACGTGGGCCCCACCCGGAAATCACGTGGGCCCCACCCGGAAATCACGTGGGCCCCACCCGGAAATCACGTGGGCCCCACCAGGAAATCACGTGGGCCCCCAGGGGAAATCACGTGGGCCCCACCCGGAAATCACGTGGGCCCCACCCGGAAATCACGTGGGCCCCACCCGGAAATCACGCGGGCCCCACCCGGAAATCACGTGGGCCCCACCTGGAAATCACGTGGGGCCCACCCGGAAATCACGTGGGCCCCCAGGGGAAATCACGTGGGCCCCACGGGGAAATCACGTGGGCCCCACCCGGAAATCACGTGGGCCCCACCCGGAAATCACGTGGGCCCCCAGGGGAAATCACGTGGGCCCCACCCGGAAATCACGTGGGCCCCACCCGGATATCACGTGGGCCCCACGGGGAAATCACGTGGGCCCCACCCGGAAATCACGTGGGCCCCACCCGGAAATCACGTGGGCGCCACCCGGAAATCACGAGGGCCCCACGGGGAAATCACGTGGGCCCCACCCGGAAATCACGTGTGCCCCACCCGGAAATCACGTGGGCCCCACCCGGAAATCACGTGGGCCCCACCCGGAAATCACGTGGGCCCCACCCGGAAATCACGTGTGCCCCACGGGGAAATCACGTGGGCCCCACCCGGAAATCACGTGGGGCCCACCCGGAAATCACGTGGGCCCCACCCGGAAATCACGTGGGCCCCACCCGGAAATCACGTGGGCCCCACCCGGAAATCACGTGGGCCCCACCCGGAAATCACGTGGGCCCCACCCGGAAATCACGTGGGCCCCCAGGGGAAATCACGTGGGCCCACCCGGAAATCACGTGGGCCCCACCCGGAAATCACGAGGGCCCCACCCGGAAATCACGTGGGCCCCACCCGGAAATCACGTGGGCCCCACCCGGAAATCACGTGGGCCCCACCCGGAAATCACGTGGGCCCCACCCGGAAATCACGTGGGGCCCACCCGGAAATCACGTGGGCCCCACCCGGAAATCAGGTGGGCCCCACCCGGAAATCACGTGGGCCCCACCCGGAAATCACGTGGGCCCCACCCGGAAATCACGTGGGCCCCACCCGGAAATCACGTGGGCCCCACCCGGAAATCACGTTTGCCCCACCCGGAAATCACGTGGGCCCCACCCGGAAATCACGTGGGCCCCACCCGGAAATCACGTGGGCCCCACCCGGAAATCACGTGGGCCCCACCCGGAAATCACGTGGGCCCCACCCGGAAATCACGTGGGCCCCACCCGGAAATCACGTGGGCCCCACACGGAAATCACGTGGGGCCCACCCGGAAATCACGTGAGCCCCACCCGGAAATCACGTGGGCCCCACGGGGAAATCACGTGCGCCCCCAGGGGAAATCACGTGGGCCCCCAGGGGAAATCACGTGGGCCCCACCCGGAAATCACGTGGGCCACACCCGGAAATCACGTGGGCCCCACGGGGAAATCACATGGGCCCCACGGGGAAATCACGTGGGCCCCACGGGGAAATCACGTGGGCCCCCAGGGGAAATCACGTGGGCCCCACGGGGAAATCACGTGGGCCCCACGGGGAAATCACGTGGGACCCACCCGGAAATCACGTGGGACCCACCCGGAAATCACGTGGGCCCCACCCGGAAATTACGTGGGCCCCACGGTGAAATCACGTGGGCCCCAAGGGGAAATCACGTGGGCCCCACCAGGAGATCACGTGGGCCCCCAGGGGAAATCACGTGGGCCCCAAGGGGAAATCACGTGGGCCCCACGGGGAAATCACGTGGGCCCCCAGTGGAAATCACGTGGGCCCCACCCGGAAATCACGTGGGCCCCACCCGGAAATCACGTGGGCCCCACGGGGAAATCACGTGGGCCCCCAGGGGAAATCACGTGGGCCCCACGGGGAAATCACGTGGGCCCCACGGGGAAATCACGTGGGCCCCCAGGGGAAATCACGTGGGCCCCCAGGAGAAATCACGTGGGCCCCACGGGGAAATCACGTGGGCCCCCAGGGGAAATCACGTGGGCCCCACGGGGAAATCACGTGAGCCCCACGGGGAAATCACGTGGGCCCCCAGTGGAAATCACGTGGGCCCCAAGGGGAAATCACGTGGGCCCCACCCGGAAATCACGTGGGCCCCACCCGGAATCACAACGGCCCCACAGGGAAATCACGTGGGCCCCACTGGGAAATCACGTGGGCCCCCAGGGGAAATCACGTGGGCCCCCAGGTGAAATCACGTGGGCCCCACGGGGAAATCACGTGGGCCACCAGGGGAAATCACGTGGGCCCCCAGGGGAAATCACGTGGGCCCCACCCGGAAATCACGTGGGCCCCACCCGGAAATCACGTGGGCCCCACAGGGAAATCACGTGGGCCCCACGGGGAAATCACGTGGGCCCCAGGGGGAAATCATGTGGGCCCCACCCGGAAATCACGTGGGCCCCACGGGGAAATCACGTGGGCCCCCAGGGGAAATCACGTGGACCCCAGGGGAAATCACGTGGGCCCCACGGGGAAATCACGGGGGCCCCACGGGGAAATCACGTGGGCCCCACCCGGAAATCACGTGGGCCCCACGGGGAAATCACGCGTGCCCCCAGCGGAAATCACGTGGGCCCCACGGGGAAATCACGTGGGCCCCATCCGGAAATCACGTGGGCCCCACGGGGAAATCACGTGCGCCCCCAGGGGAAATCACGTGGGCCCCCAGGGGAAATCACGTGGGCCCCACCCGGAAATCACGTGGGCCACACCCGGAAATCACCTGGGCCCCAAGGGGAAATCACATGGGCCCCACGGGGAAATCACGTGGGCCCCCAGGGGAAATCACGTGGGCCCCCAGTGGAAATCACGTGGGCCCCACGGGGAAATCACGTGGGCCCCACCCGGAAATCACGTGGGCCCCACCCGGAATCACGTGGGCCCCACGGGGAAATCACGTGGGCCCCACTGGGAAATCACGTGGGCCCCCAGGGGAAACCACGTGGGCCCCCAGGTGAAATCACGTGGGCCCCACGGGGAAATCACGTGGGCCCCCAGGGGAAATCACGTGGGCCCCACGGGGAAATCATGTGGGCCCCACCCGGAAATCACGTGGGCCCCACGGGGAAATCATGTGGGCCCCAGCCGGAAATCACGTGGGCCCCACCCGAATATCACGTGGGCCCCACCCGGAAATGACGTGGGCCCCACCCGGAAATCACGTGGGCCCCACGGGGAAATCACGTGGGACCCACCCGGAAATCACGTGGGCCCCACCCGGAAATCACGTGGGCCCCACAGGGAAATCACGTGGGCCCCACGGGGAAATCACGTGGGCCCCACGGGGAAATCATGTGGGCCCCACCCGGAAATCACGTGGGCCCCACGGGGAAATCATGTGGGCCCCAGCCGGAAATCACGTGGGCCCCACCCGAATATCACGTGGGCCCCACCCGGAAATCACGTGGGCCCCACCCGGAAATCACGTGTGCCCCACCCGGAAATCACGTGGGCCCCACCCGGAAATCACGTGGGCCCCACCCGGAAATCACGTGGGCCCCACCCGGAAATCACGTGGGCCCCCAGGGGAAATCACGTGGGCCCCACCCGGAAATCACGTGGGCCCCACCCGGAAATCACGTGGGCCCCACCCGGAAATCACGTGGGCCCCACCCGGAAATCACGTGGGCCCCACCCGGAAATCACGTGGGCCCCACCCGGAAATCACGTGGGCCCCACCCGGAAATCACGTGGGCCCCACCCGGAAATCACGTGGGCCCCACCCGGAAATCACGTGGGCCCCACCCGGAAATCACGTGGGCCCCACCCGGAAATCACGTGGGCCCCACCCGGAAATCACGTGTGCCCCACGGGGAAATCACGTGGGCCCCACCCGGAAATCACGTGGGCCCCACCCGGAAATCACGTGGGCCCCACCCGGAAATCACGTGGGCCCCACCCGGAAATCACGTGGGCCCCACGGGGAAATCACGTGGGACCCACGGGGAAATCACGTGGGCCCCACCCGGAAATCACGTGGGGCCCACCCGGAAATCACGTGGGCCCCACCCGGAAATCACGTGGGCCCCACCCGGAAATCACGTGGGACCCACCCGGAAATCACGTGGGCCCCACCCGGAAATCACGTGGGCCCCCAGGGGAAATCACGTGGGCCCCACCCGGAAATCACGTGGGCCCCACCCGGAAATCACGTGGGCCCCACCCGGAAATCAGGTGGGCCCCACCCGGAAATCACGTGGGCCCCACCCGGAAATCACGTGGGCCCCACCCGGAAATCACGTGGGCCCCACCCGGAAATCACGTGGGCCCCACCGGAAATCACGTGGGCCCACCCGGAAATCACGTGGGCCCCACCCGGAAATCACGTGGGCCCCACGGGGAAATCACGTGGGCCCCACCCGGAAATCAGGTGGGCCCCACCCGGAAATCACGTGGGCTCCACGGGGAAATCACGTGGGCCCCACCCGGAAATCACGTGGGCCCCACCCGGAAATCACGTGGGCCCCACCCGGAAATCACGTGGGCCCCACCCGGAAATCACGTGGGCCCCACGGGGAAATCACGTGGGCCCCACCCGGAAATCACGTGGGCCCCACCCGGAAATCACGTGGGCCCCACCCGGAAATCACGTGGGCCCCACCCGGAAATCACGTGGGCCCCACCCGGAAATCACGTGGGCCCCACCCGGAAATCACGTGGGACCCACCCGGAAATCACGTGGGCCCCACCAGGAAATCACGTGGGCCCCACCCGGAAATCACGTGGGCCCCACCCGGAAATCACGTGGGCCCCACCCGGAAATCACGTGGGCCCCACGGGGAAATCACGTGGGCCCCACCCGGAAATCAGGTGGGCCCCACCCGGAAATCACGTGGGCCCCACGGGGAAATCACGTGGGCCCCACCCGGAAATCACGTGGGCCCCACCCGGAAATCACGTGGGCCCCACCCGGAAATCACGTGGGCCCCACCCGGAAATCACGTGGGCCCCACCCGGAAATCACGTGGGCCCCACCCGGAAATCACGTGGGCCCCACCCGGAAATCACGTGGGCCCCACCCGGAAATCACGTGGGCCCCACCCGGAAATCACGTGGGCCCCACCCGGAAATCACGTGGGCCCCACCCGAAAATCACGTGGGGCCCACCCGGAAATCACGTGGGCCCCACGGGGAAATCACGTGGGCCCCACCCGGAAATCACGTGGGCCCCACCCGGAAATCACGTGGGCCCCACCCGGAAATCACGTGGGCCCCACCCGGAAATCACGTGGGCCCCACCCGGAAATCACGTGGGCCCCACCCGGAAATCACGTGGGCCCCACCCGGAAATCACGAGGGGCCCACCCGGAAATCACGTGGGCCCCACGGGGAAATCACGTGGGCCCCACCCGGAAATCACGTGGGCCCCACCCGGAAATCACGTGGGCCCCACCCGGAAATCACGTGGGCCCCACCCGGAAATCACGTGGGCCCCACCCGGAAATCACGTGGGCCCCACCCGGAAATCACGTGGGCCCCACCCGGAAATCACGTGGGCCCCACCCGGAAATCACGTGGGCCCCACCCGGAAATCACGTGGGCCCCACCCGGAAATCACGTGGGCCCCACCCGGAAATCACGTGGGCCCCACCCGGAAATCACGTGGGCCCCACGCGGAAATCACGTGGGCCCCACCCGGAAATCTCGTGGGCCCCACCCGGAAATCACGCGGGCCCCACCCGGAAATCACGTGGGCCCCACCCGGAAATCAAGTGGGCCCCACCCGGAAATCACGTGTGCCCCACCCGGAAATCACGTGGGCCCCACCCGGAAATCACGTTGGCCCCACCCGGAAATCTCGTGGGCCCCACCCGGAAATCACGTGGGCCCCACGGGGAAATCACGTGGTCCCCACCCGGAAATCACGTGGGCCCCACCCGGAAATCACGTGGGCCCCACCCGGAAATCACGTGGGCCCCACCCGGAAATCACGTGGGCCCCAGCCGGAAATCACGTGGGGCCCACCCGGAAATCACGTGGGCCCCACGGGGAAATCACGTGGGCCCCACCCGGAAATCACGTGGGCCCCACCCGGAAATCACGTGGGCCCCACTCGGAAATCACGTGGGCCCCACCCGGAAATCACGTGGGCCCCACCCGGAAATCACGTGGGCCCCACCCGGAAATCACGTGGGCCCCACCCGGAAATCACGTGGGCCCCACGGGGAAATCACGTGGGCCCCACCCGGAAATCACGTGGGCCCCACCCGGAAATCACGTGGGCCCCACCCGGAAATCACGTGGGCCCCACCCGGAAATCACGTGGGCCCCACCCGGAAATCACGTGGGCCCCACGGGGAAATCACGTGGGCCCCACCCGGAAATCACGTGTGCCCCACCCGGAAATCACGTGGGCCCCACCCGGAAATCACGTGGGCCCCACCCGGAAATCACGTGGGCCCCACCCGGAAATCACGTGGGCCCCACCCGGAAATCACGTGGGCCCCACCCGGAAATCACGTGGGCCCCCAGGGGAAATCACGTGGGCCCTACCCGGAAATAACGTGGGCCCCACCGGGAAATCACGTGGGCCCCACCCGGAAATCACGTGGGCCCCACCCGGAAATCACGTGGGCCCCACCCGGAAATCACGTGGGCCCCACCCGGAAATCACGTGGGCCCCACCCGGAAATCACGTGGGCCCCACCCGGAAATCACGTGGGCCCCACGGGGAAATCACGTGGGCCCCACCCGGAAATCACGTGTGCCCCACCCGGAAATCACGTGGGCCCCACCCGGAAATCACGTGGGCCCCACGGGGAAATCACGTGGGCCCCACCCGGAAATCACGTGGGCCCCCCCGGAAATCACGTGGGCCCCACCCGGAAATCACGTGGGCCCCACGGGGAAATCACGTGGGCCCCACCCGGAAATCACGTGTGCCCCACCCGGAAATCACGTGGGCCCCACCCGGAAATCACGTGGGCCCCACCCGGAAATCACGTGGGCCCCACCCGGAAATCACGTGGGCCCCACCCGGAAATCACGTGGGGCCCACCCGGAAATCACGTAGGCCCCACCCGGAAATCACGTGGGCCCCACGGGGAAATCACGTGGGCCCCACCCGGAAATCACGTGGGCCCCACCCGGAAATCACGTGGGCCCCACGGCGAAATCACGTGGGCCCCCAGGGGAAATCACGTGGGCCCCACCCGGAAATCACGTGGGCCCCACCCGGAAATCACGTGGGCCCCACCCGGAAATCACGTGGGTCCCACGGGGAAATCACGTGGGCCCCACCCGGAAATCCCGTGGGCCCCACCCGGAAATCACGTGGGCCCCACCCGGAAATCACGTGGGCCCCACCCGGAAATCACGTGGGCCCCCCCCGGAAATCACGTGGGCCCCACCCGGAAATCACGTGGGCCCCACCCGGAAATCACGTGGGCCCCACGGGGAAATCACGTGGGCCCCACCCGGAAATCAGGTGGGCCCAACCCGGAAATCACGTGGGCCCCACGGGGAAATCACGTGGGCCCCCAGGGGAAATCACGTGGGCCCCACCCGGAAATCACGTGGGCCCCACCCGGAAATCACGTGGGCCCCACCCGGAAATCACGTGGGCCCCACCCGGAAATCACGTGGGCCCCACCCGGAAATCACGTGGGCCCCCAGGGGAAATCACGTGGGCCCCACCCGGAAATCACGTGGGCCCCACCCGGAAATCACGTGGGCCCCACCCGGAAATCACGTCGGCCCCACCCGGAAATCACGTGGGCCCCACGGGGAAATCACGTGGGCCCCACCCGGAAATCACGTGGGCCCCACCCGGAAATCACGTGGGCCCCACCCGGAAATCACGTGGGCCCCACCCGGAAATCACGTGTGCCCCACCCGGAAATCACGTGGGCCCCACCCGGAAATCACGTGGGCCCCACGGGGAAATCACGTGGGCCCCACCTGGAAATCACGTGGGCCCCACCCGATAATCACGTGGGCCCCACCCGGAAATCACGTGGGCCCCACCCGGAAATCACGTGGGGCCCACCCGGAAATCACGTGGGCCCCACCCAGAAATGACGTGGTCCCCACCCGGAAATCACGTGGGCCCCAGCCTGAAATCACGTGGGCCCCACGGGGAAATCACGTGGGCCCCACCCGGAAATCACGTGGGCCCCACCCGGAAATCACGTGGGCCCCACCCGGAAATCACGTGGGCCCCACCCGGAAATCACGTGGGCCCCACGGGGAAATCACGTGGGCCCCACCCGGAAATCACGTGGGCCCCACGGGGAAATCACGTGGGCCCCCAGGGGAAATCACGTGGGCCCCACCCGGAAATCACGTGGGCCCCACCCGGAAATCACGTGGGCCCCACCCGGAAATCACGTGGGCCCCACGGGGAAATCACGTGGGCCCCACCCGGAAATCACGTGGGCCCCACGGGGAAATCACGTGGGCCCCCAGGGGAAATCACGTGGGCCCCACCCGGAAATCACGTGGGCCCCACCCGGAAATCACGTGGGCCCCACCCGGAAATCACGTGGGCCCCACGGGGAAATCACGTGGGCCCCACCCGGAGATCACGTGGGCCCCACCCGGAGATCACGTGGGCCCCACCCGGAAATCACGTGGGCCCCACCCGGAAATCACGTGGGCCCCACCCGGAAATCACGTGGGCCCCACCCGGAAATCACGTGGGCCCCACCCGGAAATCACGTGGGCCCCCAGGGGAAATCACGTGGGCCCACCCGGAAATCACGTGGGCCCCACCCGGAAATCACGAGGGCCCCACCCGGAAATCACGTGGGCCCCACCCGGAAATCACGTGGGGCCCACCCGGAAATCACGTGGGCCCCACCCGGAAATCACGTGGGCCCCACCCGGAAATCACGTGGGCCCCACCCGGAAATCACGTGGGCCCCACCCGGAAATCACGAGGGCCCCACCCGGAAATCACGTGGGCCCCACCCGGAAATCACGTGGGCCCCACCCGGAAATCACGTGGGCCCCACCCGGAAATCACGTTTGCCCCACCCGGAAATCACGTGGGCCCCACCCGGAAATCACGTGGGCCCCACCCGGAAATCACGTGGGCCCCACCCGGAAATCACGTGGGCCCCACCCGGAAATCACGTGGGCCCCACCCGGAAATCACGTGGGCCCCACCCGGAAATCACGTGGGGCCCACCCGGAAATCACGTGGGCCCCACCCGGAAATCACGTGGGCCCAACGGGGAAATCACGTGGGCCCCCAGGGGAAATCACGTGGGCCCCACCCGGAAATCACGTGGGCCACACCCGGAAATCACGTGGGCCCCACGGGGAAATCACATGGGCCCCACGGGGAAATCACGTGGGCCCCACGGGGAAATCACGTGGGCCCCCAGGGGAAATCACGTGGGCCCCACGGGGAAATCACGTGGGACCCACCCGGAAATCACGTGGGCCCCACCCGGAAATTACGTGGGCCCCACGGGGAAATCACGTGGGCCCCAAGGGGAAATCACGTGGGCCCCACGGGGAAATCACGTGGGCCCCACCTGGAAATCACGTGGGCCCCACCCGATAATCACGTGGGCCCCACCCGGAAATCACGTGGGCGCCACCCGGAAATCACGTGGGCCCCACCCGGAAATCACGTGGGCCCCACCCGGAAATCACGTGGGCCCCACCCGGAAATCACGTGGGCCCCACCCGGAAATCACGTGGGCCCCACCCGGAAATCTCGTGGGCCCCACCTGGAAATCACGTGGGCCCCACGGGGAAATCACGTGGGCCCCACCCGGAAATCACGTGGGGCCCACGGGGAAATCACGTGGGCCCCACCCGGAAATCACGTGGGCCCCACCCGGAAATCACGTGGGCCCCACCCGGAAATCACGTGGGGCCCACCCGGAAATCACGTGGGCCCCACGGGGAAATCACGTGGGCCCCACCCGGAAATCACGTGGGCCCCACCCGGAAATCTCGTGGGCCCCACCCGGAAATCACGTGGGCCCCACCCGGAAATCACGTGGGCCCCACCCGGAAATCACGTGGGCCCCACCCGGAAATCACGTGGGTCTCACCCGGAAATCTCGTGGGCCCCACCCGGAAATCACGTGGGCCCCACCCGGAAATCACGTGGGCCCCACCCGGAAATCACGTGGGCCCCACCCGGAAATCACGTGGGCCCCACCCGGAAATCACGTGGGCCCCACCCGGAAATCACGTGGGCCCCACCCGGAAATCACGTGGGGCCCACCCGGAAATCACGTGGGCCCCACGGGGAAATCACGTGGGCCCCACGGGGAAATCACGTGGGCCCCACCCGGAAATCACGTGGGCCCCACCCGGAAATCACGTGGGCCCCACCCGGAAATCACGTGGGGCCCACCCGCAAATCACGTGGGCCCCACCCGGAAATCACGTGGGCCCCACCCGGAAATCACGTGGGCCCCACCCGGAAATCACGTGGGCCCCACCCGGAAATGACGTGGTCCCCACCCGGAAATCACGTGGGCCCCACCCTGAAATCACGTGGGCCCCACGGGGAAATCACGTGGGCCCCACCCGGAAATCACGTGGGCCCCACCCGGAAATCACGTGGGCCCCACCCGGAAATCACGTGGGCCCCACCCGGAAATCACGTGGGCCCCACGGGGAAATCACGTGGGCCCCACCCGGAAATCACGTGGGCCCCACGGGGAAATCACGTGGGCCCCCAGGGGAAATCACGTGGGCCCCACCCGGAAATCACGTGGGCCCCACCCGGAAATCACGTGGGCCCCACCCGGAAATCACGTGGGCCCCACGGGGAAATCACGTGGGCCCCACCCGGAGATCACGTGGGCCCCACCCGGAAATCACGTGGGCCCCACCCGGAAATCACGTGGGCCTCACCCGGAAATCACGTGGGCCCCACCCGGAAATCACCTGGGCCCCACCCGGAAATCACGTGGGCCCCACCCGGAAATCACGTGGGCCCCACCCGGAAATCACGTGGGCCCCACCCGGAAATCACGTGGGCCCCACCCGGAAATCACGTGGGCCCCACGGTGAAATCACGTGGGCCCCACCCGGAAATCACGTGGGCCCCACCCGGAAATCACGTGGGCCCCACCCGGAAATCACGTGGGCCCCACCCGGAAATCACGTGGGCCCCACCCGGAAATCACGTGGGCCCCACCCGGAAATCACGTGGGCCCCACCCGGAAATCACGTGTGCCCCACGGGGAAATCACGTGGGCCCCACCCGGAAATCACATGGGCCCCACCCGGAAATCACGTGGGCCCCACCCGGAAATCACGTGGGCCCCATCCGGAAATCACGTGGGCCCCACCCGGAAATCACGTGGGCCCCACGGGGAAATCACGTGGGCCCCACCCGGAAATCATGTGGGCCCCACCCGGAAATCACGTGGGCCCCACCCGGAAATCACGTGGGCCCCACGGGGAAATCACGTGGGCCCCCAGGGGAAATCACGTGGGCCCCACCCGGAAATCACGTGGGCCTCACCCGGAAATCACGTGGGCCCCACCCGGAAATCACGTGGGCCCCCAGGGGAAATCACGTGGGCCCCACCCGGAAATCACGTGGGCCCCACCCGGAAATCACGTGGGGCCCACCCGGAAATCACGTGGGCCCCACGGGGAAATCACGTGGGCCCCACCCGGAAATCACGTTGGCCCCACCCGGAAATCACTGGGGGCCCACCCGGAAATCACGTGGGGCCCACCCGGAAATCACGTGGGCCCCACGGGGAAATCACGTGGGCCCAACCCGGAAATCACGTGGGCCCCACCCGGAAATCACGTGGGCCCCACCCGGAAATCACGTGGGCCCCACCAGGAAATCACGTGGGCCCCACCCGGAAATCACGTGGGCCCCACCCGGAAATCACGTGGGCCCCACCCGGAAATCACGTGGGCCCCCAGGGGAAATCACGTGGGCCCCACCCGGAAATCACGTGGGCCCCACCCGGATATCACGTGGGGCCCACCCGGAAATCACGTGGGCCCCACGGGGAAATCACGTGGGCCCCACGGGGAAATCACGTGGGCCCCGCCGGAAATCACGTGGGCCCCACCCGGAAATCACGTGGGCCCCACCCGGAAATCACGTGGGCCCCACGGGGAAATCACGTGGGCCCCACCCGGAAATCACGTGGGCCCCACCCGGAAATCACGTGGGCCCCACCCGGAAATCACGTGGGCCCCACGGGGAAATCACGGGGGCCCCACCCGGAAATCACGTGGGCCCCACCCGGAAATCACGTGGGCCCCACCCGGAAATCACGTGGGCCCCACGGGGAAATCACGTGGGCCCCACCCGGAAATCACGTGGGCCCCACCCGGAAATCACGTGGGCCCCACCCGGAAATCACGTGGGCCCCACCCGGAAATCACGTGGGCCCCACCCGGAAATCACGTGGGCCCCACCCGGAAATCACGTGGGCCCCACGGGGAAATCACGTGGGCCCCACCCGGAAATCAGGTAGGCCCCACCCGGAAATCACGTGGGCCCCACGGGGAAATCACGTGGGCCCCCAGGGGAAATCACGTGGGCCCCACCCGGAAATCACGTGGGCCCCACCCGGAAATCACGTGGGCCCCACCCGGAAATCACGTGGGCCCCACCCGGAAATCACGTGGGCCCCACCCGGAAATCACGTGGGCCCCACCCGGAAATCACGTGGGCCCCACCCGGAAATCACGTGGGCCCCACCCGGAAATCACGTGGGCCCCACCCGGAAATCACGTGGGCCCCACCCGGAAATCACGTGGGCCCCACCCGGAAATCACGTGGGCCCCACCCGGAAATCACGTGGGCCCCACCCGGAAATCACGTGGGCCCCACCCGGAAATCACGTGGGCCCCACCCGGAAATCACGTGAGCCCCCAGGGGAAATCACGTGGGCCCACCCGGAAATCACGTGGGCCCCACCCGGAAATCACGTGGGCCCCACTCGGAAATCACGTGGGGCCCACCCGGAAATCACGTGGGCCCCACGGGGAAATCACGTGGGCCCCACCCGGAAATCCCGTGGGCCCCACCCGGAAATCACGTGGGCCCCACCCGGAAATCACGTGGGCCCCACGGGGAAATAACGTGGGCCCCACCCGGAAATCACGTGTGACTCACCCGGAAATCTCGTGGGCCCCACCCGGAAGTCACGTGGGCCCCACCCGGGAAATCACGTGGGCCCCACCCGGAAATCACGTGGGCCCCACCCGGAAATCACGTGGGCCACACGGGGAAATCACGTGGGCCCCACCCGGAAATCACGTGGGCCCCACCCGGAAATCACGTGGGCCCCACCCGGAAATCACGTGGGCCCCACTCGGAAATCACGTGGGCCCCACCCGGAAATCACGTGGGCCCCACCCGGAAATCACGTGGGCCCCACCCGGAAATCACGTGTGCCTCACCCGGAAATCACGTGGGCCCCACCCGGAAATCACGTGGGCCCCACCCGGAAATCACGTGGGCCCCACCCGGAAATCACGTGGGCCCCACCCGGAAATCACGTGGGCCACACGGGGAAATCACGTGGGCCCCATCCGGAAATCACGTGGGCCCCACCCGGAAATCACGTGGGCCCCACCCGGAAATCACGTGGGCCCCACCCGGAAATCACGTGGGCCCCACCCGGAAATCACGTGGGCCCCCAGGGGAAATCACGTGGGCCCCACCCGGAAATCACGTGGGCCCCACCCGGAAATCACGTGGGGCCCACCCGGAAATCACGTGGGCCCCACGGGGAAATCACGTGGGCCCCACCCGGAAATCACGTGGGCCCCACCCGGAAATCACGTGGGCCCCACCCGGAAATCACGTGGGCCCCACGGGGAAATCACGTGGGCCCCACCCGGAAATCACGTGTGACTCACCCGGAAATCACGAGGGCCCCACCCGGAAGTCACGTGGGCCCCACCCGGGAAATCACGTGGGCCCCACCCGGAAATCACGTGGGCCCCACCCGGAAATCACGTGGGCCACACGGGGAAATCACGTGGGCCCCACCCGGAAATCACGTGGGCCCCACCCGGAAATCACGTGGGCCCCACCCGGAAATCACGTGGGCCCCACTCGGAAATCACATGGGCCCCACCCGGAAATCACGTGGGCCCCACCCGGAAATCACGTGGGCCCCAACCGGAAATCACGTGTGCCTCACCCGGAAATCACGTGGGCCCCACCCGGAAATCACGTGGGCCCCACCCGGAAATCACGTGGGCCCCACCCGGAAATCAGGTGGGCCCCACCCGGAAATCACGTGGGCCCCACCCGGAAATCACGTGGGCCCCACCCGGAAATCACGTGGGCCCCACCCGGAAATCACGTGGGCCCCACCCGGAAATCACGTGGGCCCCCAGGGGAAATCCCGTGGGCCCCCAGGGGAAATCACGTGGGCCCCACCCGGAAATCACGTGGGCCACACCCGGAAATCACGTGGGCCCCCAGGGGAAATCACGTGGGCCCCACCCGGAAATCACGTGGGCCCCACCCGGAAATCACGTGGGCCCCACCCGGAAATCACGTGGGCCCCACCCGGAAATCACGTGGGCCCCACCCGGAAATCACGTGGGCCCCACCCGGAAATCACGTGGGCCCCACCCGGAAATCACGTGGGCCCCACCCGGAAATCACGTGGGCCCCACCCGGAAATCACGTGGGCCCCCAGGGGAAATCACGTGGGCCCCACCCAGAAATCACGTGGGCCCCACCCGGAAATCACGTGGGCCCCACCCGGAAATCACGTGGGCCCCACCCGGAAATCACGTGGGCCCCACCCGGAAATCACGTGGGCCCCACCCGGAAATCACGTGGGCCCCCAGGGGAAATCACGTGGGCCCCACCCGGAAATCACGTGGGCCCCACCTGGAAATCACGTGGGCCCCACCCGGAAATCAGGTGGGCCCCACCCGGAAATCACGTGGGCCCCATCCGGAAATCACGTGGGCCCCACCCGGAAATCACGTGGGCCCCAACCGGAAATCACGTGGGCCCCACCCGGAAATCACGTGGGCCCCACCCGGAAATCACGTGGGCCCCACCCGGAAATCACGTGGGCCCCACCCGGAAATCACGTGGGCCCCACGGGGAAATCACGTGGGCCCCACTCGGAAATCACGTGTGCCCCACCCGGAAATCACGTGGGCCCCACCCGGAAATCACGTGGGCCCCACCCGGAAATCACGTGGGCCCCACCCGGAAATCACGTGGGCCCCACCCGGAAATCACGTGGGCCCCACCCGGAAATCACGTGGGCCCCACCCGGAAATCACGTGGGCCCCACGGGGAAATCACGTGGGCCCCACCCGGAAATCAGGTGGGCCCCACCCGGAAATCACGTGGGCCCCACTGGGAAATCACGTGGGCCCCCAGGGGAAATCACGTGGGCCCCACCCGGAAATCACGTGGGCCCCACCCGGAAATCACGTGGGCCCCACCCGGAAATCACGTGGGCCCCACCCGGAAATCACGTGGGCCCCACCCTGAAATCACGTGGGCCCCACCCGGAAATCACGTGGGCCCCACCCGGAAATCACGTGGGCCCCCAGGGGAAATCACGTGGGCCCCACCCGGAAATCACGTGGGCCCCACCCGGAAATCACGTGGGCCCCACCCGGAAATCACGTGGGCCCCACCCGGAAATCACGTGGGCCCCACCCGGAAATCACTTGAGCTCCACCCGGAAATCACGTGGGCCCCACCCGGAATTCACGTGGGCCCCACGGGGAAATCACGTGAGCCCCACCTGGAAATCACGTGGGCCCCACCCGGAAATCACGTGGGCCCCACTCGGAAATCACGTGGGGCCCACCCGGAAATCACGTGGGCCCCACGGGGAAATCACGTGGGCCCCACCCGGAAATCACGTGGGCCCCACCCGGAAATCCCGTGGGCCCCACCCGGAAATCACGTGGGCCCCACGGGGAAATCACGTGGGCCCCACCCGGAAATCACGTGTGACTCACCCGGAAATCACGTGGGCCCCACCCGGAAGTCACGTGGGCCCCACCCGGGAAATCACGTGGGCCCCACCCGGAAATCACGTGGGCCCCACCCGGAAATCACGTGGGCCACACGGGGAAATCACGTGGGCCCCACCCGGAAATCACGTGGGCCCCACCCGGAAATCACGTGGGCCCCACCCGGAAATCACGTGGGCCCCACTCGGAAATCACGTGGGCCCCACCCGGAAATCACGTGGGCCCCACCCGGAAATCACGTGGGCCCCACCCGGAAATCACGTGTGCCTCACCCGGAAATCACGTGGGCCCCACCCGGAAATCACGTGGGCCCCACCCGGAAATCACGTGGGCCCCACCCGGAAATCACGTGGGCCCCACCCGGAAATCACGTGGGCCACACGGGGAAATCACGTGGGCCCCATCCGGAAATCACGTGGGCCCCACCCGGAAATCACGTGGGCCCCACCCGGAAATCACGTGGGCCCCACCCGGAAATCACGTGGGCCCCACCCGGAAATCACGTGGGCCCCACCCGGAAATCACGTGGGCCCCCAGGGGAAATCACGTGGGCCCCACCCGGAAATCACGTGGGCCCCACTCGGAAATCACGTGGGGCCCACCCGGAAATCACGTGGGCCCCACGGGGAAATCACGTGGGCCCCACCCGGAAATCACGTGGGCCCCACCCCGAAATCACGAGGGCCCCACCCGGAAATCACGTGGGCCCCACGGGGAAATCACGTGGGCCCCACCCGGAAATCACGTGTGACTCACCCGGAAATCACGAGGGCCCCACCCGGAAGTCACGTGGGCCCCACCCGGGAAATCACGTGGGCCCCACCCGGAAATCACGTGGGCCCCACCCGGAAATCACGTGGGCCACACGGGGAAATCACGTGGGCCCCACCCGGAAATCACGTGGGCCCCACCCGGAAATCACGTGGGCCCCACCCGGAAATCACGTGGGCCCCACTCGGAAATCACGTGGGCCCCACCCGGAAATCACGTGGGCCCCACCCGGAAATCACGTGGGCCCCACCCGGAAATCACGTGTGCCTCACCCGGAAATCACGTGGGCCCCACCCGGAAATCACGTGGGCCCCACCCGGAAATCACGTGGGCCCCACCCGGAAATCATGTGGGCCCCACCCGGAAATCACGTGGGCCACACGGGGAAATCACGTGGGCCCCATCCGGAAATCACGTGGGCCCCACCCGGAAATCACGTGGGCCCCACCCGGAAATCACGTGGGCCCCACCCGGAAATCACGTGGGCCCCACCCGGAAATCACGTGGGCCCCACCCGGAAATCACGTGGGCCCCCAGGGGAAATCACGTGGGCCCCACCCGGAAATCACGTGGGCCCCACCCGGAAATCACGTGGGCCCCACCCGGAAATCAGGTGGGCCCCACCCGGAAATCACGTGGGCCCCACCCGGAAATCACGTGGGCCCCACCCGGAAATCACGTGGGCCCCACCCGGAAATCACGTGGGCCCCACCCGGAAATCACGTGGGCCCCACCCGGAAATCACGTGGACCCCACGGGGAAATCACGTGGGCCCCACCCGGAAATCACGTGTGCCCCACCCGGAAATCACGTGGGCCCCACCCGGAAATCACGTGGGCCCCACCCGGAAATCACGTGGGCCCCACCCGGAAATCACGTGGGCCCCTCCCGGAAATCACGTGGGCCCCACCCGGAAATCACGTGGGCCCCACCCGGAAATCACGTGGGCCCCACCCGGAAATCACGTGGGCCCCACCCGGAAATCACGTGGGCCCCACCCGGAAATCACGTGGGCCCCACGGGGAAATCACGTGGGCCCCACCCGGAAATCAGGTGGGCCCCACCCGGAAATCACGTGGGCCCCACGGGGAAATCACGTGGGCCCCCAGGGGAAATCACGTGGGCCCCACCCGGAAATCACGTGGGCCCCACCCGGAAATCACGTGGGCCCCACCCGGAAATCACGTGGGCCCCACCCGGAAATCACGTGGGCCCCACCCGGAAATCACGTGGGCCCCACCCGGAAATCACGTGGGCCCCACGGGGAAATCACGTGGGCCCCACCCGGAAATCACGTGGGCCCCACCCGGAAATCACGTGGGCCCCACCCGGAAATCACGTGGGCCCCACCCGGAAATCACGTGGGCCCCACCCGGAAATCACGTGGGCCCCACGGGGAAATCACCTGGGCCCCACCCGGAAATCACGTGGGCCCCACCCGGAAATCACGTGGGCCCCACCCGGAAATCACGTGGGCCCCACCCGGAAATCACGTGGGCCCCACCCGGAAATCACGTGGGCCCCACCCGGAAATCACGTGGGCCCCACCCGGAAATCACGTGGGCCCCACGGGGAAATCACGTGGGCCCCACCCGGAAATCACGTGGGCCCCACCCGGAAATCACGTGGGCCCCACCCGGAAATCACGTGGGCCCCACCCGGAAATCACGTGGGCCCCACCCGGAAATCACGTGGGCCCCACCCGGAAATCACGTGGGCCCCACCCGGAAATCACGTGGGCCCCACCCGGAAATCACGTGGGCCCCACCCGGAAATCACGTGGGCACCACCCGGAAATCACGTGGGCCCCACCCGGAAATCACGTGGGCCCCACCCTGAAATCACGTGGGCCCCACCCGGAAATCACGTGGGCCCCACGGGGAAATCACGTGGGCCCCACCCGGAAATCACGTGGGCCCCACCCGGAAATCACGTGGGCCCCACCCGGAAATCACGTGGGCCCCACCCGGAAATCACGTGGGCCACACGGGGAAATCACGTGGGCCCCACCCGGAAATCACGTGGGCCCCACCCGGAAATCACGTGGGCCCCACCCGGAAATCACGAGGGCCCCACCCGGAAATCACGTGGGCCCCACCCGGAAATCACGTGGGCCCCCAGGGGAAATCACGTGGGCCCCACCCGGAAATCACGTGGGCCCCACCCGGAAATCACGTGGGCCCCACCCGGAAATCACGTGGGCCCCACCCGGAAATCACGTGGGCCCCACCCGGAAATCACGTGGGCCCCACCCGGAAATCACGTGGGCCCCACCCGGAAATCACGTGGGCCCCACCCGGAAATCTCGTGGGCCCCACCCGGAAATCACGTGGGCCCCACCCGGAAATCACGTGGGCCCCACGGGGAAATCACGTGGGCCCCACCCGGAAATCACGTGGGCCCCACCCGGAAATCACGTGGGCCCCACCCGGAAAACACGTGGGCCCCACCCGGAAATCACGTGGGCCCCACCCGGAAATCACGTGGGCCCCCAGGGGAAATCACGTGGGCCCCACCCGGAAATCACGTGGGCCCCACCCGGAAATCACGTGGGCCCCACCCGGAAATCACGTGGGCCCCACGGGGAAATCACGTGGGCCCCACCCGGAAATCACGTGGGCCCCACCCGGAAATCACGTGGGCCCCACCCGGAAATCACGTGGGGCCCACCCGGAAATCACGTGGGCCCCACGGGGAAATCACGTGGGCCCCACCCGGAAATCATGTGGGCCCCACCCGGAAATCACGTGGGCCCCACGGGGAAATCACGTGGGCCCCACCCGGAAATCACGTGTGCCTCACCCGGAAATCACGTGGGCCCCACCCGGAAATCACGTGGGCCCCACCCGGAAATCACGTGGGCCCCACTCGGAAATCACGTGGGACCCACCCGGAAATCACGTGGGCCACACGGGGAAATCACGTGGGCCCCACCCGGAAATCACGTGGGCCCCACCCGGAAATCACGTGGGCCCCACCCGGAAATCACGTGGGCCCCACCCGGAAATCACGTGGGCCCCACCCGGAAATCACGTGGGCCCCCAGGGGAAATCACGTGGGCCCCACCCGGAAATCACGTGGGCCCCACCCGGAAATCACGTGGGCCCCACCCGGAAATCACGTGGGCCCCACCCGGAAATCACGTGGGCCCCACCCGGAAATCACGTGGGCCCCACCCGGAAATCACGTGGGCCCCACCCGGAAATCACGTGGGCCCCACCCGGAAATCACGTGGGCCCCACCCGGAAATCACGTGGGCCCCACCCGGAAATCACGTGGGCCCCCAGGGGAAATCACGTGGGCCCCACCCGGAAATCACGTGGGCCCCACCCGGAAATCACGTGGGCCCCACCCGGAAATCACGTGGGCCCCACCCGGAAATCACGTGGGCCCCACCCGGAAATCACGTGGGCCCCACCCGGAAATCACGTGGGCCCCACGGGGAAATCACGTGGGCCCCACCCGGAAAACACGTGTGCCCCACCCGGAAATCACGTGGGCCCCACCCGGAAATCACGTGGGCCCCACCCGGAAATCACGTGGGCCCCACCCGGAAATCACGTGGGCCCCACCCGGAAATCACGTGGGGCCCACCCGGAAATCACGTGGGCCCCCAGGGGAAATCACGTGGGCCCCACCCGGAAATCACGTGGGCCCCACCCGGAAATCACGTGGGCCCCACCCGGAAATCACGTGGGCCCCACCCGGAAATCACGTGGGCCCCACCCGGAAATCACGTGGGCCCCACCCGGAAATCACATGGGCCCCACCCGGAAATCACGTGGGGCCTACCCGGAAATCACGTGGGCCTCCAGGGGAAATCACGTGGGCCCCACCCGGAAATCACGTGGGCCCCACCCGGAAATCACGTGGGCCCCACCCGGAAATCACGTGGGCCCCACCCGGAAATCACGTGGGCCCCACCCGGAAATCACGTGGGCCCCACCTGGAAATCACGTGGGGCCCACCCGGAAATCACGTGGGCCCCCAGGGGAAATCACGTGGGCCCCACCCGGAAATCACGTGGGCCCCACCCGGAAATCACGTGGGCCCCACCCGGAAATCACGTGGGCCCCACCCGGAAATCACGTGGGCCCCACCCGGAAATCACGTGGGCCCCACCCGGAAATCACGTGGGCCCCACCCGGAAATCACGTGGGCCCCACGGGGAAATCACGTGGGCCCCACCCGGAAATCACGTGGGCCCCACCCGGAAATCACGTGGGCCCCACCCGGAAATCACGTGGGCCCCACGGGGAAATCACGTGGGCCCCACCCGGAAATCACGTGGGCCCCACCCGGAAATCACGTGGGCCCCACCCGGAAATCACGTGGGCCCCACGGGGAAATCACGTGGGCCCCACCCGGAAATCACGTGGGCCCCACCCGGAAATCACGTGGGCCCCACCCGGAAATCACGTGGGCCCCACCCGGAAATCACGTGTGCCCCACGGGGAAATCACGTGGGCCCCACCCGGAAATCACGTGGGCCCCACCCGGAAATCACGTGGGCCCCACCCGGAAATCACGTGGGCCCCACCCGGAAATCACGTGGGACCCACCCGGAAATCACGTGGGCCCCACCCGGAAATCACGTGGGCCCCACCCGGAAATCACGTGGGCCCCCAGGGGAAATCACGTGGGCCCCATCCGGAAATCACGTGGGGCCCACCCGGAAATCACGTGGGCCCCACGGGGAAATCACGTGGGCCCCACCCGGAAATCACGTTGGCCCCACCCGGAAATCACTTGGGGCCCACCCGGAAATCACGTGGGGCCCACCCGGAAATCACGTGGGCCCCACGGGGAAATCACGTGGGCCCCACCCGGAAATCACGTGGGCCCCACCCGGAAATCACGTGGGCCCCACCCGGAAATCACGTGGGCCCCACCAGGAAATCACGTGGGCCCCACCCGGAAATCACGTGGGCCCCACCCGGAAATCACGTGGGCCCCACCCGGAAATCACGTGGGCCCCCAGGGGAAATCACGTGGGCCCCACCCGGAAATCACGTGGGCCCCACCCGGATATCCCGTGGGCCCCACCCGGAAATCACGTGGGCCCCACCCGGAAATCACGTGGGCCCCGCCCGGAAATCACGTGGGCCCCGCCCGGAAATCACGTGGGCCCCACCCGGAAATCACGTGGGCCCCACGCCGGAAATCACGTGGGCCCCACGGGGAAATCACGTGGGACCCACCCGGAAATCTCGTGGGCCCCACGGGGAAATCACGTGGGCCCCACCCGGAAATCACGTGGGCCCCACGGGGAAATCACGTGGGCCCCACCCGGAAATCACGTGGGCCCCACCCGGAAATCACGTGGGCCCCACCCGGAAATCACGTGGGCCCCACGGGGAAATCACGTGGGCCCCACCCGGAAATCACGTGGGCCCCACCCGGAAATCACGTGGGCCCCACGGGGAAATCACGTGGGCCCCACCCGGAAATCACGTGGGCCCCACGGGGAAATCACGTGGGCCCCACCCGGAAATCACGTGGGCCCCACCCGGAAATCACGTGGGCCCCACGGGGAAATCACGTGGGCCCCACCCGGAAATCACGTGGGCCCCACCCGGAAATCACGTGGGCCCCACGGGGAAATCACGTGGGCCCCACCCGGAAATCACGTGGGCCCCACCCGGAAATCACGTGGGCCCCACCCGGAAATCACGTGGGCCCCACCCGGAAATCACGTGGGCCCCACGGGGAAATCACGTGGGCCCCACCCGGAAATCAGGTGGGCCCCACCCGGAAATCACGTGGGCCCCACGGGGAAATCACGTGGGCCCCCAGGGGAAATCACGTGGGCCCCTCCCGGAAATCACGTGGGCCCCACCCGGAAATCACGTGGGCCCCACCCGGAAATCACGTGGGCCCCACCCGGAAATCACGTGGGCCCCACCCGGAAATCACGTGGGTCCTCAGGGGAAATCACGTGGGCCCACCCGGAAATCACGTGGGCCCCACCCGGAAATCACGAGGGCCCCACCCGGAAATCACGTGGGCCCCACCCTGAAATCACGTGGGCCCCACCCGGAAATCACGTGGGCCCCACCCGGAAATCACGTGGGCCCCACCCGGAAATCACGTGGGCCCCACCCGGAAATCACGTGGGCCCCACCCGGAAATCACGTGGGCCCCACGGGGAAATCACGTGGGCCCCACCCGGAAATCACGTGGGCCCCACGGGGAAATCACGTGGGCCCCCAGGGGAAATCACGTGGGCCCCACCCGGAAATCACGTGGGCCCCACCCGGAAATCACGTGGGCCCCACCCGGAAATCAGGTGGGCCCCACGGGGAAATCACGTGGGCCCCACCCGGAGATCACGTGGGCCCCACCCGGAAATCACGTGGACCCCACCCGGAAATCACGTGGGCCCCACCCGGAAATCACGTGGGCCCCACCCGGAAATCACGTGGGCCCCACCCGGAAATCACGTGGGCCCCACCCGGAAATCACGTGGGCCCCACCCGGAAATCACGTGGGCCCCACCCGGAAATCACGTGGGCCCCACGGGGAAATCACGTTGGCCCCACCCGGAAATCACGTGGGCCCCACCCGGAAATCACGTGGGCCCCACCCGGAAATCACGTGGGCCCCCAGGGGAAATCACGTGGGCCCCACCCGGAAATCACGTGGGCCCCACCCGGAAATCACGTGGGCCCCACCCGGAAATCACGTGGGCCCCACCCGGAAATCACGTGGGCCCCACCCGGAAATCACGTGGGCCCCACCCGGAAATCACGTGGGCCCCACCCGGAAATCACGTGGGCCCCACCCGGAAATCACGTGGGCCCCACCCGGAAATCACGTGGGCCCCACCCGGAAATCACGTGTGCCCCACGGGGAAATCACGTGGGCCCCACCCGGAAATCACGTGGGCCCCACCCGGAAATCACGTGGGCCCCACCCGGAAATCACGTGGGCCCCACCCGGAAATCACGTGGGCCCCACCCGGAAATCACGTGGGCCCCACCCGGAAATCACGTGGGCCCCACCCGGAAATCACGTGGGCCCCCAGGGGAAATCACGTGGGCCCCACCCGGAAATCACGTGGGCCCCACCCGGAAATCACGTGGGGCCCACCCGGAAATCACGTGGGCCCCACGGGGAAATCACGTGGGCCCCACCCGGAAATCACGTTGGCCCCACCCGGAAATCACTTGGGGCCCACCCGGAAATCACGTGGGGCCCACCCGGAAATCACGTGGGCCCCACGGGGAAATCACGTGGGCCCCACCCGGAAATCACGTGGGCCCCACGGGGAAATCACGTGGGCCCCACCCGGAAATCACGTGGGCCCCACCAGGAAATCACGTGGGCCCCACCCGGAAATCACGTGGGCCCCACCCGGAAATCACGTGGGCCCCACCCGGAAATCACGTGGGCCCCCAGGTTAAATCACGTGGGCCCCACCCGGAAATCACGTGGGCCCCACCCGGATATCACGTGGGGCCCACCCGGAAATCACGTGGGCCCCACGGGGAAATCACGTGGGCCCCGCCCGGAAATCACGTGGGCCCCACCCGGAAATCACGTGGGCCCCACCCGGAAATCACGTGGGCCCCACCCGGAAATCACGTGGGCCCCACGGGGAAATCACGTGGGACCCACCCGGAAATCACGTGGGCCCCACGGGGAAATCACGTGGGCCCCACCCGGAAATCACGTGGGCCCCACGGGGAAATCACGTGGGCCCCACCCGGAAATCACGTGGGCCCCACCCGGAAATCACGTGGGCCCCACCCGGAAATCACGTGGGCCCCACGGGGAAATCACGTGGGCCCCACCCGGAAATCACGTGGGCCCCACCCGGAAATCACGTGGGCCCCACCCGGAAATCACGTGGGCCCCACGGGGAAATCACGTGGGCCCCACCCGGAAATCACGTGGGCCCCACCCGGAAATCACGTGGGCCCCACCCGGAAATCACGTGGGCCCCACCCGGAAATCACTTGGGCCCCACCCGGAAATCACGTGGGCCCCACCCGGAAATCACGAGGGCCCCACGGGGAAATCACGTGGGCCCCACCCGGAAATCACGTGTGCCCCACCCGGAAATCACGTGGGCCCCACCCGGAAATCACGTGGGCCCCACCCGGAAATCACGTGGGCCCCACCCGGAAATCACGTGTTCCCCACGGGGAAATCACGTGGGCCCCACCCGGAAATCACGTGGGGCCCACCCGGAAATCACGTGGGCCCCACCCGGAAATCACGTGGGCCCCACCCGGAAATCACGTGGGCCCCACCCGGAAATCACGTGGGCCCCACCCGGAAATCACGTGGGCCCCACCCGGAAATCACGTGGGCCCCCAGGGGAAATCACGTGGGCCCACCCGGAAATCACGTGGGCCCCACCCGGAAATCACGAGGGCCCCACCCGGAAATCACGTGGGCCCCACCCGGAAATCACGTGGGCCCCACCCGGAAATCACGTGGGCCCCACCCGGAAATCACGTGGGCCCCACCCGGAAATCACGTGGGGCCCACCCGGAAATCACGTGGGCCCCACCCGGAAATCAGGTGGGCCCCACCCGGAAATCACGTGGGCCCCACCCGGAAATCACGTGGGCCCCACCCGGAAATCACCTGGGCCCCACCCGGAAATCACGTGGGCCCCACCCGGAAATCACGTGGGCCCCACCCGGAAATCACGTGGGCCCCACCCGGAAATCACGTTTGCCCCACCCGGAAATCACGTGGGCCCCACCCGGAAATCACGTGGGCCCCACCCGGAAATCACGTGGGCCCCACCCGGAAATCACGTGGGCCCCACCCGGAAATCACGTGGGCCCCACCCGGAAATCACGTGGGCCCCACCCGGAAATCACGTGGGCCCCACACGGAAATCACGTGGGGCCCACCCGGAAATCACGTCGGCCCCACCCGGAAATCACGTGGGCCCCACGGGGAAATCACGTGCGCCCCCAGGGGAAATCACGTGGGCCCCCAGGGGAAATCACGTGGGCCCCACCCGGAAATCACGTGGGCCACACCCGGAAATCACGTGGGCCCCACGGGGAAATCACATGGGCCCCACGGGGAAATCACGTGGGCCCCACGGGGAAATCACGTGGGCCCCCAGGGGAAATCACGTGGGCCCCACGGGGAAATCACGTGGGCCCCACGGGGAAATCACGTGGGACCCACCCGGGAAATCACGTGGGCCCCACCCGGAAATTACGTGGGCCCCACGGTGAAATCACGTGGGCCCCAAGGGGAAATCACGTGGGCCCCACCAGGAAATCACGTGGGCCCCCAGGGGAAATCACGTGGGCCCCACGGGGAAATCACGTGGGCCCCACGGGGAAATCACGTGGGCCCCCAGTGGAAATCACGTGGGCCCCACCCGGAAATCACGTGGGCCCCACCCGGAAATCACGTGGGCCCCACGGGGAAATCACGTGGGCCCCCAGGGGAAATCACGTGGGCCCCACGGGGAAATCACGTGGGCCCCACGGGGAAATCACGTGGGCCCCCAGGGGAAATCACGTGGGCCCCCAGGAGAAATCACGTGGGCCCCACGGGGAAATCACGTGGGCCCCCAGGGGAAATCACGTGGGCCCCACGGGGAAATCACGTGAGCCCCACGGGGAAATCACGTGGGCCCCCAGTGGAAATCACGTGGGCCCCAAGGGGAAATCACGTGGGCCCCACCCGGAAATCACGTGGGCCCCACCCGGAATCACAAGGGCCCCACGGGGAAATCACGTGGGCCCCACTGGGAAATCACGTGGGCCCCCAGGGGAAATCACGTGGGCCCCACCCGGAAATCACGTTGGCCCCACCCGGAAATCACTTGGGGCCCACCCGGAAATCACGTGGGGCCCACCCGGAAATCACGTGGGCCCCACGGGGAAATCACGTGGGCCCCACCCGGAAATCACGTGGGCCCCACGGGGAAATCACGTGGGCCCCACCCGGAAATCACGTGGGCCCCACCCGGAAATCACGTGGGCCCCACCCGGAAATCACGTGGGCCCCCAGGTTAAATCACGTGGGCCCCACCCGGAAATCACGTGGGCCCCACCCGGATATCACGTGGGGCCCACCCGGAAATCACGTGGGCCCCACGGGGAAATCACGTGGGCCCCGCCCGGAAATCACGTGGGCCCCACCCGGAAATCACGTGGGCCCCACCCGGAAATCACGTGGGCCCCACCCGGAAATCACGTGGGCCCCACGGGGAAATCACGTGGGACCCACCCGGAAATCACGTGGGCCCCACGGGGAAATCACGTGGGCCCCACCCGGAAATCACGTGGGCCCCACGGGGAAATCACGTGGGCCCCACCCGGAAATCACGTGGGCCCCACCCGGAAATCACGTGGGCCCCACCCGGAAATCACGTGGGCCCCACGGGGAAATCACGTGGGCCCCACCCGGAAATCACGTGGGCCCCACCCGGAAATCACGTGGGCCCCACCCGGAAATCACGTGGGCCCCACGGGGAAATCACGTGGGCCCCACCCGGAAATCACGTGGGCCCCACCCGGAAATCACGTGGGCCCCACCCGGAAATCACGTGGGCCCCACCCGGAAATCACTTGGGCCCCACCCGGAAATCACGTGGGCCCCACCCGGAAATCACGAGGGCCCCACGGGGAAATCACGTGGGCCCCACCCGGAAATCACGTGTGCCCCACCCGGAAATCACGTGGGCCCCACCCGGAAATCACGTGGGCCCCACCCGGAAATCACGTGGGCCCCACCCGGAAATCACGTGTTCCCCACGGGGAAATCACGTGGGCCCCACCCGGAAATCACGTGGGGCCCACCCGGAAATCACGTGGGCCCCACCCGGAAATCACGTGGGCCCCACCCGGAAATCACGTGGGCCCCACCCGGAAATCACGTGGGCCCCACCCGGAAATCACGTGGGCCCCACCCGGAAATCACGTGGGCCCCCAGGGGAAATCACGTGGGCCCACCCGGAAATCACGTGGGCCCCACCCGGAAATCACGAGGGCCCCACCCGGAAATCACGTGGGCCCCACCCGGAAATCACGTGGGCCCCACCCGGAAATCACGTGGGCCCCACCCGGAAATCACGTGGGCCCCACCCGGAAATCACGTGGGGCCCACCCGGAAATCACGTGGGCCCCACCCGGAAATCAGGTGGGCCCCACCCGGAAATCACGTGGTGGGCCCCACCCGGAAATCACGTGGGCCCCACCCGGAAATCACCTGGGCCCCACCCCGAAATCACGTGGGCCCCACCCGGAAATCACGTGGGCCCCACCCGGAAATCACGTGGGCCCCACCCGGAAATCACGTTTGCCCCACCCGGAAATCACGTGGGCCCCACCCGGAAATCACGTGGGCCCCACCCGGAAATCACGTGGGCCCCACCCGGAAATCACGTGGGCCCCACCCGGAAATCACGTGGGCCCCACCCGGAAATCACGTGGGCCCCACCCGGAAATCACGTGGGCCCCACACGGAAATCACGTGGGGCCCACCCGGAAATCACGTCGGCCCCACCCGGAAATCACGTGGGCCCCACGGGGAAATCACGTGCGCCCCCAGGGGAAATCACGTGGGCCCCCAGGGGAAATCACGTGGGCCCCACCCGGAAATCACGTGGGCCACACCCGGAAATCACGTGGGCCCCACGGGGAAATCACATGGGCCCCACGGGGAAATCACGTGGGCCCCACGGGGAAATCACGTGGGCCCCCAGGGGAAATCACGTGGGCCCCACGGGGAAATCACGTGGGCCCCACGGGGAAATCACGTGGGACCCACCCGGAAATCACGTGGGCCCCACCCGGAAATTACGTGGGCCCCACGGTGAAATCACGTGGGCCCCAAGGGGAAATCACGTGGGCCCCACCAGGAAATCACGTGGGCCCCCAGGGGAAATCACGTGGGCCCCACGGGGAAATCACGTGGGCCCCACGGGGAAATCACGTGGGCCCCCAGTGGAAATCACGTGGGCCCCACCCGGAAATCACGTGGGCCCCACCCGGAAATCACGTGGGCCCCACGGGGAAATCACGTGGGCCCCCAGGGGAAATCACGTGGGCCCCACGGGGAAATCACGTGGGCCCCACGGGGAAATCACGTGGGCCCCCAGGGGAAATCACGTGGGCCCCCAGGAGAAATCACGTGGGCCCCACGGGGAAATCACGTGGGCCCCCAGGGGAAATCACGTGGGCCCCACGGGGAAATCACGTGAGCCCCACGGGGAAATCACGTGGGCCCCCAGTGGAAATCACGTGGGCCCCACGGGGAAATCACGTGGGCCCCACCCGGAAATCACGTGGGCCCCACCCGGAATCACAAGGGCCCCACGGGGAAATCACGTGGGCCCCACTGGGAAATCACGTGGGCCCCCAGGGGAAATCACGTGGGCCCCCAGGTGAAATCACGTGGGCCCCACGGGGAAATCACGTGGGCCACCAGGGGAAATCACGTGGGCCCCCAGGGGAAATCACGTGGGCCCCACCCGGAAATCACGTGGGCCCCACCCGGAAATCACGTGGGCCCCACAGGGAAATCACGTGGGCCCCACGGGGAAATCACTTGGGCCCCACGGGGAAATCATGTGGGCCCCACCCGGAAATCACGTGGGCCCCACGGGGAAATCACGTGGGCCCCCAGGGGAAATCACGTGGGCCCCAGGGGAAATCACGTGGGCCCCACGGGGAAATCACGGGGGCCCCACGGGGAAATCACGTGGGCCCCACCCGGAAATCTCGTGGGCCCCACCCGGAAATCACGTGGGCCCCACCCGGAAATCACGTGGGCCCCACCCGGAAATCACGTGGGCCCCACCCGGAAATCACGTGGGCCCCATCCGGAAATCACGTGGGCCCCACCCGGAAATCACGTGGGCCCCACCCGGAAATCACGTGGGCCCCACCCGGAAATCACGTTGGCCCCACCCGGAAATCACGTGTGCCCCACGGGGAAATCACGTGGGCCCCACCCGGAAATCACGTGGGCCCCACCCGGAAATCACGTGGGCCCCACCCGGAAATCACGTGGGCCCCACCCGGAAATCACGAGGGCCCCACCCGGAAATCACGTGGGCCCCACGGGGAAATCACGTGGGCCCCACCCGGAAATCACGTGGGCCCCACCCTGAAATCACGTGGGCCCCACCCGGAAATCACGTGGGCCCCACGGGGAAATCACGTGGGCCCCCAGGGGAAATCACGTGGGCCCCACCCGGAAATCACGTGGGCCCCACCCGGAAATCACGTGGGCCCCACCCGGAAATCACGTGGGCCCCCAGGGGAAATCACGTGGGCCCCACCCGGAAATCACGTGGGCCCCACCCGGAAATCACGTGGGGCCCACCCGGAAATCACGTGGGCCCCACGGGGAAATTACGTGGGCCCCACCCGGAAATCACGTTGGCCCCACCCGGAAATCACTTGGGGCCCACCCGGAAATCACGTGGGGCCCACCCGGAAATCACGTGGGCCCCACGGGGAAAACACGTGGGCCCCACCCGGAAATCACGTGGGCCCCACCCGGAAATCACGTGGGCCCCACCCGGAAATCACGTGGGCCCCACCAGGAAATCACGTGGGCCCCACCCGGAAATCACGTGGGCCCCACCCGGAAATCACGTGGGCCCCACCCGGAAAACACGTGGGCCCCCCCCGGAAATCACGTGGGCCCCCCCCGGAAATCACGTGGGCCCCACCCGGATATCACGTGGGGCCCCGCCCGGAAATCACGTGGGCCCCACGGGGAAATCACTTGGGCCCCGCCCGGAAATCACGTGGGCCCCGCCCGGAAATCACGTGGGCCCCACCCGGAAATCACGTGGGCCCCACCCGGAAATCACGTGGGCCACACGGGGAAATCACGTGGGCCCCACCCGGTAATCTCGTGGGCCCCGCGGGGAAATCACGTGGGCCCCACCCGGAAATCACGTGGGCCCCACGGGGAAATCACGTGGGCCCCACCCGGAAATCACGTGGGCCCCACCCGGAAATCACGTGGGCCCCACCCGGAAATCACGTGGGCCCCACGGGGAAATCACGTGGGCCCCACCCGGAAATCACGTGGGCCCCACCCGGAAATCACGTGGGCCCCACCCGGAAATCACGTGGGCCCCACGGGGAAATCACGTGGGCCCCACCCGGAAATCACGTGGGCCCCACCCGGAAATCACGTGGGCCCCACCCGGAAATCACGTGGGCCCCACCCGGAAATCACGTGGGCCCCACCCGGAAATCACGTGGGCCCCACCCGGAAATCACGTGGGCCCCACGGGGAAATCACGTGGGCCCCACCCGGAAATCAGGTGGGCCCCACCCGGAAATCACGTGGGCCCCACGGGGAAATCACGTGGGCCCCCAGGGGAAATCACGTGGGCCCCACCCGGAAATCACGTGGGCCCCACCCGGAAATCACGTGGGCCCCACCCGGAAATCACGTGGGCCCCACCCGGAAATCACGTGGGCCCCACCCGGAAATCACGTGGGCCCCCAGGGGAAATCACGTGGGCCCACCCGGAAATCACGTGGGCCCCACCCGGAAATCACGAGGGCCCCACCCGGAAATCACGTGGGCCCCACCCTGAAATCACGTGGGCCCCACCCGGAAATCACGTGGGCCCCACCCGGAAATCACGTGGGCCCCACCCGGAAATCACGTGGGCCCCACCCGGAAATCACGTGGGCCCCACCCGGAAATCACGTGGGCCCCACGGGGAAATCACGTGGGCCCCACCCGGAAATCACGTGGGCCCCACGGGGAAATCACGTGGGCCCCCAGGGGAAATCACGTGGGCCCCACCCGGAAATCACGTGGGCCCCACCCGGAAATCACGTGGGCCCCAACCGGAATTCACGTGGGCCCCACGGGGAAATCACGTGGGCCCCACCCGGAGATCACGTGGGCCCCACCCGGAAATCACGTGGGCCCCACCCGGAAATCACGTGGGCCCCACCCGGAAATCACGTGGGCCCCACCCGGAAATCACGTGGGCCCCACCCGGAAATCACGTGGGCCCCACCCGGAAATCACGTGGGCCCCACGGGGAAATCACGTTGGCCCCACCCGGAAATCACGTGGGCCCCACCCGGAAATCACGTGGGCCCCACCCGGAAATCACGTGGGCCCCACCCGGAAATCACGTGGGCCCCCAGGGGAAATCACGTGGGCCCCACCCGGAAATCACGTGGGCCCCACCCGGAAATCACGTGGGCCCCACCCGGAAATCACGTGGGCCCCACCAGGAAATCACGTGGGCCCCACCCGGAAATCACGTGGGCCCCACCCGGAAATCACGTGGGCCCCACCCGGAAATCACGTGGGCCCCACCCGGAAATCACGTGTGCCCCACGGGGAAATCACGTGGGCCCCACCCGGAAATCACGTGGGCCCCACCCGGAAATCACGTGGGCCCCACCCGGAAATCACGTGGGCCCCACCCGGAAATCACGTGGGCCCCACCCGGAAATCACGTGGGCCCCACGGGGAAATCACGTGGGCCCCACCCGGAAATCACGTGGGCCCCACCCGGAAATCACGTGGGCCCCACCCGGAAATCACGTGGGCCCCACCCGGAAATCACGTGGGCCCCCAGGGGAAATCACGTGGGCCCCACCCGGAAATCACGTGGGCCCCACCCGGAAATCACGTGGGGCCCACCCGGAAATCACGTGGGCCCCACGGGGAAATCACGTGGGCCCCACCCGGAAATCACGTTGGCCCCACCCGGAAATCACTTGGGGCCCACCCGGAAATCACGTGGGGCCCACCCGGAAATCACGTGGGCCCCACGGGGAAATCACGTGGGCCCCACCCGGAAATCACGTGGGCCCCACGGGGAAATCACGTGGGCCCCACCCGGAAATCACGTGGGCCCCACCAGGAAATCACGTGGGCCCCACCCGGAAATCACGTGGGCCCCACCCGGAAATCACGTGGGCCCCACCCGGAAATCACGTGGGCCCCCAGGGGAAATCACGTGGGCCCCACCCGGAAATCACGTGGGCCCCACCCGGATATCACGTGGGGCCTACCCGGAAATCACGTGGGCCCCACGGGGAAATCACGTGGGCCCCGCCCGGAAATCACGTGGGCCCCACCCGGAAATCACGTGGGCCCCACCCGCAAATCACGTGGGCCCCACCCGGAAATCACGTGGGCCCCACGGGGAAATCACGTGGGACCCACCCGGAAATCACGTGGGCCCCACGGGGAAATCACGTGGGCCCCACCCGGAAATCACGTGGGCCCCACGGGGAAATCACGTGGGCCCCACCCGGAAATCACGTGGGCCCCACCCGGAAATCACGTGGGCCCCACCCGGAAATCACGTGGGCCCCACGGGGAAATCACGTGGGCCCCACCCGGAAATCACGTGGGCCCCACCCGGAAATCACGTGGGCCCCACCCGGAAATCACGTGGGCCCCACGGGGAAATCACGTGGGCCCCACCCGGAAATCACGTGGGCCCCACCCGGAAATCACGTGGGCCCCACCCGGAAATCACGTGGGCCCCACCCGGAAATCACTTGGGCCCCACCCGGAAATCACGTGGGCCCCACCCGGAAATCACGAGGGCCCCACGGGGAAATCACGTGGGCCCCACCCGGAAATCACGTGTGCCCCACCCGGAAATCACGTGGGCCCCACCCGGAAATCACGTGGGCCCCACCCGGAAATCACGTGGGCCCCACCCGGAAATCACGTGTGCCCCACGGGGAAATCACGTGGGCCCCACCCGGAAATCACGTGGGGCCCACCCGGAAATCACGTGGGCCCCACCCAGAAATCACGTGGGCCCCACCCGGAAATCACGTGGGCCCCACCCGGAAATCACGTGGGCCCCACCCGGAAATCACGTGGGCCCCACCCGGAAATCACGTGGGCCCCCAGGGGAAATCACGTGGGCCCACCCGGAAATCACGTGGGCCCCACCCGGAAATCACGAGGGCCCCACCCGGAAATCACGTGGGCCCCACCCGGAAATCACGTGGGCCCCACCCGGAAATCACGTGGGCCCCACCCGGAAATCACGTGGGGCCCACCCGGAAATCACGTGGGCCCCACCCGGAAATCAGGTGGGCCCCACCCGGAAATCACGTGGGCCCCACCCGGAAATCACGTGGGCCCCACCCGGAAATCACCTGGGCCCCACCCGGAAATCACGTGGGCCCCACCCGGAAATCACGTGGGCCCCACCCGGAAATCACGTGGGCCCCACCCGGAAATCACGTTTGCCCCACCCGGAAATCACGTGGGCCCCACCCGGAAATCACGTGGGCCCCACCCGGAAATCACGTGGGCCCCACCCGGAAATCACGTGGGCCCCACCCGGAAATCACGTGGGCCCCACCCGGAAATCACGTGGGGCCCACCCGGAAATCACGTGGGCCCCACCCGGAAATCACGTGGGCCCCACGGGGAAATCACGTGCGCCCCCAGGGGAAATCACGTGGGCCCCCAGGGGAAATCACGTGGGCCCCACCCGGAAATCACGTGGGCCACACCCGGAAATCACGTGGGCCCCACGGGGAAATCACATGGGCCCCACGGGGAAATCACGTGGGCCCCACGGGGAAATCACGTGGGCCCCCAGGGGAAATCACGTGGGCCCCACGGGGAAATCACGTGGGCCCCACGGGGAAATCACGTGGGACCCACCCGGAAATCACGTGGGCCCCACCCGGAAATTACGTGGGCCCCACGGTGAAATCACGTGGGCCCCAAGGGGAAATCACGTGGGCCCCACCAGAAAATCACGTGGGCCCCCAGGGGAAATCACGTGGGCCCCACGGGGAAATCACGTGGGCCCCACGGGGAAATCACGTGGCCCCCCAGTGGAAATCACGTGGGCCCCACCCGGAAATCACGTGGGCCCCACCCGGAAATCACGTGGGCCCCACGGGGAAATCACGTGGGCCCCCAGGGGAAATCACGTGGGCCCCCAGGGGAAATCACGTGGGCCCCACGGGGAAATCACGTGGGCCCCCAGGGGAAATCACGTGGGCCCCCAGGAGAAATCTCGTGGGCCCCACGGGGAAATCACGTGGGCCCCCAGGGGAAATCACGTGGGCCCCACGGGGAAATCACGTGAGCCCCACGGGGAAATCACGTGGGCCCCCAGTGGAAATCACGTGGGCCCCAAGGGGAAATCACGTGGGCCCCACCCGGAAATCACGTGGGCCCCACCCGGAATCACAAGGGCCCCACGGGGAAATCACGTGGGCCCCACTGGGAAATCACGTGGGCCCCCAGGGGAAATCACGTGGGCCCCCAGGTGAAATCACGTGGGCCCCACGGGGAAATCACGTGGGCCACCAGGGGAAATCACGTGGGCCCCCAGGGGAAATCACGTGGGCCCCACCCGGAAATCACGTGGGCCCCACACGGAAATCACGTGGGCCCCACAGGGAAATCACGTGGGCCCCACGGGGAAATCACGTGGGCCCCACGGGGAAATCATGTGGGCCCCACCCGGAAATCACGTGGGCCCCACGGGGAAATCACGTGGGCCCCCAGGGGAAATCACGTGGACCCCAGGGGAAATCACGTGGGCCCCACGGGGAAATCACGGGGGCCCCACGGGGAAATCACGTGGGCCCCACCCGGAAATCACGTGGGCCCCACCCGGAAATCACGTGGGCCCCACACGGAAATCACGTGGGGCCCACCCGGAAATCACGTGGGCCCCACCCGGAAATCACGTGGGCCCCACGGGGAAATCACGTGCGCCCCCAGGGGAAATCACGTGGGCCCCCAGGGGAAATCACGTGGGCCCCACCCGGAAATCACGTGGGCCACACCCGGAAATCACGTGGGCCCCACGGGGAAATCACATGGGCCCCACGGGGAAATCACGTGGGCCCCACGGGGAAATCACGTGGGCTCCCAGGGGAAATCACGTGGGCCCCACGGGGAAATCACGTGGGCCCCACGGGGAAATCACGTGGGACCCACCCGGAAATCACGTGGGCCCCACCCGGAAATTACGTGGGCCCCACGGTGAAATCACGTGGGCCCCAAGGGGAAATCACGTGGGCCCCACCAGAAAATCACGTGGGCCCCCAGGGGAAATCACGTGGGCCCCACGGGGAAATCACGTGGGCCCCACGGGGAAATCACGTGGGCCCCCAGTGGAAATCACGTGGGCCCCACCCGGAAATCACGTGGGCCCCACCCGGAAATCACGTGGGCCCCACGGGGAAATCACGTGGGCCCCCAGGGGAAATCACGTGGGCCCCCAGGGGAAATCACGTGGGCCCCACGGGGAAATCACGTGGGCCCCCAGGGGAAATCACGTGGGCCCCCAGGAGAAATCACGTGGGCCCCACGGGGAAATCACGTGGGCCCCCAGGGGAAATCACGTGGGCCCCACGGGGAAATCACGTGAGCCCCACGGGGAAATCACGTGGGCCCCCAGTGGAAATCACGTGGGCCCCACGGGGAAATCACGTGGGCCCCACCCGGAAATCACGTGGGCCCCACCCGGAATCACAAGGGCCCCACGGGGAAATCACGTGGGCCCCACTGGGAAATCACGTGGGCCCCCAGGGGAAATCACGTGGGCCCCCAGGTGAAATCACGTGGGCCCCACGGGGAAATCACGTGGGCCACCAGGGGAAATCACGTGGGCCCCCAGGGGAAATCACGTGGGCCCCACCCGGAAATCACGTGGGCCAAACCCGGAAATCACGTGGGCCCCACAGGGAAATCACGTGGGCCCCACGGGGAAATCACGTGGGCCCCACGGGGAAATCATGTGGGCCCCACCCGGAAATCACGTGGGCCCCACGGGGAAATCACGTGGGCCCCCAGGGGAAATCACGTGGACCCCAGGGGAAATCACGTGGGCCCCACGGGGAAATCACGGGGGCCCCACGGGGAAATCACGTGGGCCCCACCCGGAAATCACGTGGGCCCCACGGGGAAATCACGCGTGCCCCCAGCGGAAATCACGTGGGCCCCACGGGGAAATCACGTGGGCCCCATCCGGAAATCACGTGGGCCCCACGGGGAAATCACGTGCGCCCCCAGGGGAAATCACGTGGGCCCCCAGGGGAAATCACGTGGGCCCCACCCGGAAATCACGTGGGCCACACCCGGAAATCACCTGGGCCCCAAGGGGAAATCACATGGGCCCCACGGGGAAATCACGTGGGCCCCACGGGGAAATCACGTGGGCCCCCTGGGGACATCACGTGGGCCCCACGGGGAAATCACGTGGGACCCACCCGGAAATCACGTGGGACCCACCCGGAAATCACGTGGGCCCCACCCGGAAATTACGTGGGCCCCACGGGGAAATCACGTGGGCCCCAAGGGGAAATCACGTGGGCCCCACGGGGAAATCACGTGGGCCCCCAGGGGAAATCACGTGGGCCCCACGGGGAAATCACGTGGGCCCCACGGGGAAATCACGTGGGCCCCCAGTGGAAATCACGTGGGCCCCACCCGGAAATCACGTGGGCCCCACCCGGAAATCACGTGGGCCCCACGCGGAAATCACGTGGGCCCCCAGGGGAAATCACGTGGGCCCCACGGGGAAATCACGTGGGCCCCACGGGGAAATCACGTGGGCCCCCAGGGGAAATCACGTGGGCCCCCAGGAGAAATCACGTGGGCCCCACGGGGAAATCACGTGGGCCCCCAGGGGAAATCACGTGGGCCCCACGGGGAAATCACGTGAGCCCCACGGGGAAATCACGTGGGCCCCCAGTGGAAATCACGTGGGCCCCACGGGGAAATCACGTGGGCCCCACCCGGAAATCAACGTGGGCCCCACCCGGAATCACGTGGGCCCCACGGGGAAATAACGTGGGCCCCACTGGGAAATCACGTGGGCCCCCAGGGGAAACCACGTGGGCCCCCAGGTGAAATCACGTGGGCCCCACGGGGAAATCACGTGGGCCCCCAGGGGAAATCACGTGGGCCCCACGGGGAAATCATGTGGGCCCCACCCGGAAATCACGTGGGCCCCACGGGGAAATCATGTGGGCCCCAGCCGGAAATCACGTGGGCCCCACCCGAATATCACGTGGGCCCCACCCGGATATCACATGGGCCCCCCGGGGAAATCACGTGGGACCCACGGGGAAATCACGTCGGACCCACCCGGAAATCACGTGGGCCCCACCCGGAAATCACGTGGGCCCCACAGGGAAATCACGTGGGCCCCACGGGGAAATCACGTGGGCCCCACGGGGAAATCATGTGGGCCCCACCCGGAAATCACGTGGGCCCCACGGGGAAATCATGTGGGCCCCAGCCGGAAATCACGTGGGCCCCACCCGAATATCACGTGGGCCCCAGCCGGAAATCACGTGGGCCCCACCCGGAAATCACGTGTGCCCCACCCGGAAATCACGTGGGCCCCACCCGGAAATCACGTGGGCCCCACCCGGAAATCACGTGGGCCCCACCCGGAAATCACGTGGGCCCCCAGGGGAAATCACGTGGGCCCCACCCGGAAATCACGTGGGCCCCACCCGGAAATCACGTGGGCCCCACCCGGAAATCACGTGGGCCCCACCCGGAAATCACGTGGGCCCCACCCGGAAATCACGTGGGCCCCACCCGGAAATCACGTGGGCCCCACCCGGAAATCACGTGGGCCCCACCCGGAAATCACGTGTGCCCCACCCGGAAATCACGTGGGCCCCACCCGGAAATCACGTGGGCCCCACCCGGAAATCACGTGGGCCCCACCCGGAAATCACGTGTGCCTCACGGGGAAATCACGTGGGCCCCACCCGGAAATCACGTGGGCCCCACCCGGAAATCACGTGGGCCCCACCCGGAAATCACGTGGGCCCCACCCGGAAATCACGTGGGCCCCACGGGGAAATCACGTGGGACCCACGGGGAAATCACGTGGGCCCCACCCGGAAATCACGTGGGGCCCACCCGGAAATCACGTGGGCCCCACCCGGAAATCACGTGGGCCCCACCCGGAAATCATGTGGGCCCCACCCGGAAATCACGTGGGCCCCACCCGGAAATCACGTGGGCCCCCAGGGGAAATCACGTGGGCCCCACCCGGAAATCACGTGGGCCCCACCCGGAAATCACGTGGGCCCCACCCGGAAATCAGGTGGGCCCCACCCGGAAATCACGTGGGCCCCACCCGGAAATCACGTGGGCCCCACCCGGAAATCACGTGGGCCCCACCCGGAAATCACGTGGGCCCCACCGGAAATCACGTGGGCCCCACCCGGAAATCACGTGGGCCCCACCCGGAAATCACGTGGGCCCCACGGGGAAATCACGTGGGCCCCACCCGGAAATCAGGTGGGCCCCACCCGGAAATCACGTGGGCTCCACGGGGAAATCACGTGGGCCCCACCCGGAAATCACGTGGGCCCCACCCGGAAATCACGTGGGCCCCACCCGGAAATCACGTGGGCCCCACCCGGAAATCACGTGGGCCCCACGGGGAAATCACGTGGGCCCCACCCAGAAATCACGTGGGCCCCACCCGGAAATCACGTGGGCCCCACCCGGAAATCACGTGGGCCCCACCCGGAAATCACGTGGGCCCCACCCGGAAATCACGTGGGCCCCACCCGGAAATCACGTGGGACCCACCCGGAAATCACGTGGGCCCCACCAGGAAATCACGTGGGCCCCACCCGGAAATCACGTGGGCCCCACCCGGAAATCACGTGGGCCCCACCCGGAAATCACGTGGGACCCACCCGGAAATCACGTGGGCCCCACGGGGAAATCACGTGGGCCCCACCCGGAAATCAGGTGGGCCCCACCCGGAAATCACGTGGGCCCCACCCGGAAATCACGTGGGCCCCACCCGGAAATCACGTGGGCCCCACCCGGAAATCACGTGGGCCCCACGCGGAAATCACGTGGGCCCCACCCGGAAATCACGTGGGCCCCACCCGGAAATCACGTGGGCCCCACCCGGAAATCACGTGGGCCCCACCCGGAAATCACGTGGGCCCCACCCGGAAATCACGTGGGCCCCACCCGGAAATCACGTGGGCCCCACCCGGAAATCACGTGGGCCCCACCCGGAAATCACGTGGGCCCCACCCGGAAATCACGTGGGCCCCACCCGAAAATCACGTGGGGCCCACCCGGAAATCACGTGGGCCCCACGGGGAAATCACGTGGGCCCCACCCGGAAATCACGTGGGCCCCACCCGGAAATCACGTGGGCCCCACCCGGAAATCACGTGGGCCCCACCCGGAAATCACGTGGGCCCCACCCGGAAATCACGTGGGCCCCACCCGGAAATCACGTGGGCCCCACCCGGAAATCACGTGGGCCCCACCCGGAAATCACGTGGGGCCCACCCGGAAATCACGTGGGCCCCACCCGGAAATCACGTGGGCCCCACGGGGAAATCACGTGCGCCCCCAGGGGAAATCACGTGGGTCCCCAGGGGAAATCACGTGGGCCCCACCCGGAAATCACGTGGGCCACACCCGGAAATCACGTGGGCCCCACGGGGAAATCACATGGGCCCCACGGGGAAATCACGTGGGCCCCACGGGGACATCACGTGGGCCCCCAGGGGAAATCACGTGGGCCCCACGGGGAAATCACGTGGGCCCCACGGGGAAATCACTTGGGACCCACCCGGAAATCACGTGGGCCCCACCCGGAAATTACGTGGGCCCCACGGTGAAATCACGTGGGCCCCAAGGGGAAATCACGTGGGCCCCACCAGGAAATCACGTGGGCCCCCAGGGGAAATCACGTGGGCCCCACGGGGAAATCACGTGGGCCCCACGGGGAAATCACGTGGGCCCCCAGTGGAAATCACGTGGGCCCCACCCGGAAATCACGTGGGCCCCACCCGGAAATCACGTGGGCCCCACGGGGAAATCACGTGGGCCCCCAGGGGAAATCACGTGGGCCCCACGGGGAAATCACGTGGGCCCCACGGGGAAATCACGTGGGCCCCCAGGGGAAATCACGTGGGCCCCCAGGAGAAATCACGTGGGCCCCACGGGGAAATCACGTGGGCCCCCAGGGGAAATCACGTGGGCCCCACGGGGAAATCACGTGAGCCCCACGGGGAAATCACGTGGGCCCCCAGTGGAAATCACGTGGGCCCCACGGGGAAATCACGTGGGCCCCACCCGGAAATCACGTGGGCCCCACCCGGAATCACAAGGGCCCCACGGGGAAATCACGTGGGCCCCACTGGGAAATCACGTGGGCCCCCAGGGGAAATCACGTGGGCCCCACCCGGAAATCACGTGGGCCACCAGGGGAAATCACGTGGGCCCCCAGGGGAAATCACGTGGGCCCCACCCGGAAATCACGTGGGCCCCACCCGGAAATCACGTGGGCCCCACAGGGAAATCACGTGGGCCCCACGGGGAAATCATGTGGGCCCCACGGGGAAATCATGTGGGCCCCACACGGAAATCACGTGGGCCCCACGGGGAAATCACGTGGGCCCCCAAGGGAAATCACGTGGACCCCAGGGGAAATCACGTGGGCCCCACAGGGAAATCACGGGGGCCCCACGGGGAAATCACGTGGGCCCCACCCGGAAATCACGTGGGCCCCACGGGGAAATCACGCGTGCCCCCAGCGGAAATCACGTGGGCCCCACGGGGAAATCACGTGGGCCCCATCCGGAAATCACGTGGGCCCCACGGGGAAATCACGTGCGCCCCCAGGGGAAATCACGTGGGCCCCCAGGGGAAATCACGTGGGCCCCACCCGGAAATCACGTGGGCCACACCCGGAAATCACCTGGGCCCCAAGGGGAAATCACGTGGGCCCCACGGGGAAATCACGGGGGCCCCCAGGGGAAATCACGTGGGCCCCACGGGGAAATCACGTGGGCCCCACGGGGAAATCACGTGGGACCCACCCGGAAATCACGTGGGCCCCACCCGGAAATTACGTGGGCCCCACGGGGAAATCACGTGGGCCCCAAGGGGAAATCACGTGGGCCCCACGGGAAAATCACGTGGGCCCCCAGGGGAAATCACGTGGGCCCCACGGGGAAATCACGTGGGCCCCACGGGGAAATCACGTGGGCCCCCAGTGGAAATCACGTGGGCCCCACCCGGAAATCACGTGGGCCTCACCCGGAAATCACGTGGGCCCCACGCGGAAATCACGTGGGCCCCCAGGGGAAATCACGTGGGCCCCACCCGGAAATCACGTGGGCCCCACCCGGAAATCACGTGGGCCCCCAGGGGAAATCACGTGGGCCCCCAGGAGAAATCACGTGGGCCCCACGGGGAAATCACGTGGGCCCCCAGGGGAAATCACGTGGGCCCCACGGGGAAATCACGTGAGCCCCACGGGGAAATCACGTGGGCCCCCAGTGGAAATCACGTGGGCCCCACGGGGAAATCACGTGGGCCCCACCCGGAAATCACGTGGGCCCCACCCGGAATCACGTGGGCCCCACGGGGAAATCACGTGGGCCCCACTGGGAAATCACGTGGGCCCCCAGGGGAAACCACGTGGGCCCCCAGGTGAAATCACGTGGGCCCCACGGGGAAATCACGTGGGCCCCCAGGGGAAATCACGTGGGCCCCACGGGGAAATCATGTGGGCCCCACCCGGAAATCACGTGGGCCCCACGGGGAAATCATGTGGGCCCCAGCCGGAAATCACGTGGGCCCCACCCGAATATCACGTGGGCCCCACCCGGAAATCACGGGGCCCCACCCGTAAATCACGTGGGACCCACGGGGAAATCACGTGGGACCCACCCGGAAATCACGTGGGCCCCACCCGGAAATCACGTGGGCCCCACAGGGAAATCACGTGGGCCCCACCCGGAAATCACGTGGGCCCCACGGGGAAATCATGTGGGCCCCACCCGGAAATCACGTGGGCCCCACGGGGAAATCATGTGGGCCCCAGCCGGAAATCACGTGGGCCCCACCCGAATATCACGTGGGCCCCACCCGGAAATCACGTGGGCCCCACCCGGAAATCACGTGTGCCCCACCCGGAAATCACGTGTGCCCCACCCGGAAATCACGTGGGCCCCACCCGGAAATCACGTGGGCCCCACCCGGAAATCACGTGGGCCCCCAGGGGAAATCACGTGGGCCCCACCCGGAAATCACGTGGGCCCCACCCGGAAATCACGTGGGCCCCACCCGGAAATCACGTGGGCCCCACCCGGAAATCACGTGGGCCCCACCCGGAAATCACGTGGGCCCCACCCGGAAATCACGTGGGCCCCACCCGGAAATCACGTGGGCCCACCCGGAAATCACGTGTGCCCCACCCGGAAATCACGTGGGCCCCACCCGGAAATCACGTGGGCCCCACCCGGAAATCACGTGGGCCCCACCCGGAAATCACGTGTGCCCCACGGGGAAATCACGTGGGCCCCACCCGGAAATCACGTGGGCCCCACCCGGAAATCACGTGGGCCCCACCCGGAAATCACGTGGGCCCCACCCGGAAATCACGTGGGCCCCACCCGGAAATCACGTGGGCCCCACCCGGAAATCACGTGGGCCCCACCCGGAAATCACGTGGGCCCCACCCGGAAATCACGTGGGCCCCACCCGGAAATCACGTGGGCCCCACCCGGAAATCACGTGGGCCCCACCCGGAAATCACGTGGGCCCCACCCGGAAATCACGTGGGCCCCACCCGGAAATCACGTGGGCCCCACCCGAAAATCACGTGGGGCCCACCCGGAAATCACGTGGGCCCCACGGGGAAATCACGTGGGCCCCACCCGGAAATCACGTGGGCCCCACCCGGAAATCACGTGGGCCCCACCCGGAAATCACGTGGGCCCCACCCGGAAATCACGTGGGCCCCACCCGGAAATCACGTGGGCCCCACCCGGAAATCACGTGGGCCCCACCCGGAAATCACGTGGGCCCCACCCGGAAATCACGTGGGGCCCACCCGGAAATCACGTGGGCCCCACCCGGAAATCACGTGGGCCCCACGGGGAAATCACGTGCGCCCCCAGGGGAAATCACGTGGGCCCCCAGGGGAAATCACGTGGGCCCCACCCGGAAATCACGTGGGCCACACCCGGAAATCACGTGGGCCCCACGGGGAAATCACATGGGCCCCACGGGGAAATCACGTGGGCCCCACGGGGAAATCACGTGGGCCCCCAGGGGATATCACGTGGGCCCCACGGGGAAATCACGTGGGCCCCACGGGGAAATCACTTGGGACCCACCCGGAAATCACGTGGGCCCCACCCGGAAATTACGTGGGCCCCACGGTGAAATCACGTGGGCCCCAAGGGGAAATCACGTGGGCCCCACCAGGAAATCACGTGGGCCCCCCGGGGAAATCACGTGGGCCCCACGGGGAAATCACGTGGGCCCCACGGGGAAATCACGTGGGCCCCCAGTGGAAATCACGTGGGCCCCACCCGGAAATCACGTGGGCCCCACCCGGAAATCACGTGGGCCCCACGGGGAAATCACGTGGGCCCCCAGGGGAAATCACGTGGGCCCCCAGGGGAAATCACGTGGGCCCCACGGGGAAATCACGTGGGCCCCCAGGGGAAATCACGTGGGCCCCCAGGAGAAATCACGTGGGCCCCACGGGGAAATCACGTGGGCCCCCAGGGGAAATCACGTGGGCCCCACGGGGAAATCACGTGAGCCCCACGGGGAAATCACGTGGGCCCCCAGTGGAAATCACGTGGGCCCCACGGGGAAATCACGTGGGCCCCACCCGGAAATCACGTGGGCCCCACCCGGAATCACAACGGCCCCACGGGGAAATCACGTGGGCCCCACTGGGAAATCACGTGGGCCCCCAGGGGAAATCACGTGGGCCCCACCCGGAAATCACGTGGGCCACCAGGGGAAATCACGTGGGCCCCCAGGGGAAATCACGTGGGCCCCACCCGGAAATCACGTGGGCCCCACCCGGAAATCACGTGGGCCCCACAGGGAAATCACGTGGGCCCCACGGGGAAATCATGTGGGCCCCACGGGGAAATCATGTGGGCCCCACACGGAAATCACGTGGGCCCCACGGGGAAATCACGTGGGCCCCCAGGGGAAATCACGTGGACCCCAGGGGAAATCACGTGGGCCCCACAGGGAAATCACGGGGGCCCCACGGGGAAATCACGTGGGCCCCACCCGGAAATCACGTGGGCCCCACGGGGAAATCACGCGTGCCCCCAGCGGAAATCACGTGGGCCCCACGGGGAAATCACGTGGGCCCCATCCGGAAATCACGTGGGCCCCACGGGGAAATCACGTGCGCCCCCAGGGGAAATCACGTGGGCCCCCAGGGGAAATCACGTGGGCCCCACCCGGAAATCACGTGGGCCACACCCGGAAATCACCTGGGCCCCAAGGGGAAATCACGTGGGCCCCACGGGGAAATCACGGGGGCCCCCAGGGGAAATCACGTGGGCCTCACGGGGAAATCACGTGGGCCCCACGGGGAAATCACGTGGGACCCACCCGGAAATCACGTGGGCCCCACCCGGAAATTACGTGGGCCCCACGGGGAAATCACGTGGGCCCCAAGGGGAAATCACGTGGGCCCCACGGGAAAATCACGTGGGCCCCCAGGGGAAATCACGTGGGCCCCACGGGGAAATCACGTGGGCCCCACGGGGAAATCACGTGGGCCCCCAGTGGAAATCACGTGGGCCCCACCCGGAAATCACGTGGGCCTCACCCGGAAATCACGTGGGCCCCACACGGAAATCACGTGGGCCCCCAGGGGAAATCACGTGGGCCCCACCCGGAAATCACGTGGGCCCCACCCGGAAATCACGTGGGCCCCCAGGGGAAATCACGTGGGCCCCCAGGAGAAATCACGTGGGCCCCACGGGGAAATCACGTGGGCCCCCAGGGGAAATCACGTGGGCCCCACGGGGAAATCACGTGAGCCCCACGGGGAAATCACGTGGGCCCCCAGTGGAAATCACGTGGGCCCCACGGGGAAATCACGTGGGCCCCACCCGGAAATCACGTGGGCCCCACCCGGAATCACGTGGGCCCCACGGGGAAATCACGTGGGCCCCACTGGGAAATCACGTGGGCCCCCAGGGGAAACCACGTGGGCCCCCAGGTGAAATCACGTGGGCCCCACGGGGAAATCACGTGGGCCCCCAGGGGAAATCACGTGGGCCCCACGGGGAAATCATGTGGGCCCCACCCGGAAATCACGTGGGCCCCACGGGGAAATCATGTGGGCCCCAGCCGGAAATCACGTGGGCCCCACCCGAATATCACGTGGGCCCCACCCGGAAATCACGGGGCCCCACCCGTAAATCACGTGGGACCCACGGGGAAATCACGTGGGACCCACCCGGAAATCACGTGGGCCCCACCCGGCAATCACGTGGGCCCCACAGGGAAATCACGTGGGCCCCACGGGGAAATCACGTGGGCCCCACGGGGAAATCATGTGGGCCCCACCCGGAAATCACGTGGGCCCCACGGGGAAATCATGTGGGCCCCAGCCGGAAATCACGTGGGCCCCACCCGAATATCACGTGGGCCCCACCCGGAAATCACGTGGGCCCCACCCGGAAATCACGTGTGCCCCACCCGGAAATCACGTGTGCCCCACCCGGAAATCACGTGGGCCCCACCCGGAAATCACGTGGGCCCCACCCGGAAATCACGTGGGCCCCCAGGGGAAATCACGTGGGCCCCACCCGGAAATCACGTGGGCCCCACCTGGAAATCACGTGGGCCCCACCCGGAAATCACGTGGGCCCCACCCGGAAATCACGTGGGCCCCACCCGGAAATCACGTGGGCCCCACCCGGAAATCACGTGGGCCCCACCCGGAAATCACGTGGGCCCCACCCGGAAATCACGTGTGCCCCACCCGGAAATCACGTGGGCCCCACCCGGAAATCACGTGGGCCCCACCCGGAAATCACGTGGGCCCCACCCGGAAATCACGTGTGCCCCACGGGGAAATCACGTGGGCCCCACCCGGAAATCACGTGGGCCCCACCCGGAAATCACGTGGGCCCCACCCGGAAATCACGTGGGCCCCACCCGGAAATCACGTGGGCCCCACGGGGAAATCACGTGGGACCCACGGGGAAATCACGTGGGCCCCACCCGGAAATCACGTGGGGCCCACCCGGAAATCACGTGGGCCCCACCCGGAAATCACGTGGGCCCCACCCGGAAATCACGTGGGACCCACCCGGAAATCACGTGGGCCCCACCCGGAAATCACGTGGGCCCCCAGGGGAAATCACGTGGGCCCCACCCGGAAATCACGTGGGCCCCACCCGGAAATCACGTGGGCCCCACCCGGAAATCAGGTGGGCCCCACCCGGAAATCACGTGGGCCCCACCCGGAAATCACGTGGGCCCCACCCGGAAATCACGTGGGCCCCACCCGGAAATCACGTGGGCCCCACCGGAAATCACGTGGGCCCCACGCGGAAATCACGTGGGCCCCACCCGGAAATCACGTGGGCCCCACGGGGAAATCACGTGGGCCCCACCCGGAAATCAGGTGGGCCCCACCCGGAAATCACGTGGGCTCCACGGGGAAATCACGTGGGCCCCACCCGGAAATCACGTGGGCCCCACCCGGAAATCACGTGGGCCCCAACCGGAAATCACGTGGGCCCCACCCGGAAATCACGTGGGCCCCACCCGGAAATCACGTGGGCCCCACCTGGAAATCACTTGGCCCCACCCGGAAATCACGTGGGCCCCACCCGGAAATCACGTGGGCCCCACCCGGAAATCACGTGGGCCCCACCCGAAAATCACGTGGGGCCCACCCGGAAATCACGTGGGCCCCACGGGGAAATCACGTGGGCCCCACCCGGAAATCACGTGGGCCCCACCCGGAAATCACGTGGGCCCCACCCGGAAATCACGTGGGCCCCACCCGGAAATCACGTGGGCCCCACCCAGAAATCACGTGGGCCCCACGGGGAAATCACGTGGGCCCCCAGGGGAAATCACGTGGGCCCCACCCGGAAATCACGTGGGCCCCACCCGGAAATCACGTGGGCCCCACCCGGAAATCACGTGGGCCCCACCCGGAAATCACGTGGGCCCCACGGGGAAATCACGTGGGCCCCACCCGGAAATCACGTGTGCCCCACCCGGAAATCACGTGGGCCCCACCCGGAAATCACGTGGGCCCCACCCGGAAATCACGTGGGCCCCACCCGGAAATCACGTGGGCCCCACCCGGAAATCACGTGGGCCCCCAGGGGAAATCACGTGGGCCCCACCCGGAAATAACGTGGGCCCCACCGGGAAATCACGTGGGCCCCACCGGGAAATCACGTGGGCCCCACCCGGAAATCACGTGGGCCCCACCCGGAAATCACGTGGGCCCCACCCGGAAATCACGTGGGCCCCACCCGGAAATCACGTGGGCCCCACCCGGAAATCACGTGGGCCCCACGGGGAAATCACGTGGGCCCCACCCGGAAATCACGTGTGCCCCACCCGGAAATCACGTGGGCCCCACCCGGAAATCACGTGGGCCCCACGGGGAAATCACGTGGGCCCCACCCGGAAATCACGTGGGCCCCACCCGGAAATCACGTGGGCCCCACCCGGAAATCACGTGGGCCCCACGGGGAAATCACGTGGGCCCCACCCGGAAATCACGTGTGCCCCACCCGGAAATCACGTGGGCCCCACCCGGAAATCACGTGGGCCCCACCCGGAAATCACGTGGGCCCCACCCGGAAATCACGTGGGCCCCACCCGGAAATCACGTGGGGCCCACCCGGAAATCACGTAGGCCCCACCCGGAAATCACGTGGGCCCCACGGGGAAATCACGTGGGCCCCACCCGGAAATCACGTGGGCCCCACCCGGAAATCACGTGGGCCCCACGGGGAAATCACGTGGGCCCCCAGGGGAAATCACGTGGGCCCCACCCGGAAATCACGTGGGCCCCACCCGGAAATCACGTGGGCCCCACCCGGAAATCACGTGGGCCCCACGGGGAAATCACGTGGGCCCCACCCGGAAATCCCGTGGGCCCCACCCGGAAATCACGTGGGCCCCACCCGGAAATCACGTGGGCCCCACCCGGAAATCACGTGGGCCCCACCCGGAAATCACGTGGGCCCCACCCGGAAATCACGTGGGCCCCACGGGGAAATCACGTGGGCACCACCCGGAAATCAGGTGGGCCCCACCCGGAAATCACGTGGGCCCCACGGGGAAATCACGTGGGCCCCCAGGGGAAATCACGTGGGCCCCACCCGGAAATCACGTGGGCCCCACCCGGAAATCACGTGGGCCCCACCCGGAAATCACGTGGGCCCCACCCGGAAATCACGTGGGCCCCACCCGGAAATCACGTGGGCCCCCAGGGGAAATCACGTGGGCCCCACCCGGAAATCACGTGGGCCCCACCCGGAAATCACGTGGGCCCCACCCGGAAATCACGTGGGCCCCACCCGGAAATCACGTGGGCCCCACCCGGAAATCACGTGGGCCCCACCCGGAAATCACGTGGGCCCCACGGGGAAATCACGTGGGCCCCACCCGGAAATCACGTGGGCCCCACCCGGAAATCACGTGGGCCCCACCCGGAAATCACGTGGGCCCCACCCGGAAATCACGTGTGCCCCACCCGGAAATCACGTGGGCCCCACCCGGAAATCACGTGGGCCCCACGGGGAAATCACGTGGGCCCCACCTGGAAATCACGTGGGCCCCACCCGATAATCACGTGGGCCCCACCCGGAAATCACGTGGGCCCCACCCGGAAATCACGTGGGCCCCAACCGGAAATCACGTGGGGCCCACCCGGAAATCACGTGGGCCCCACCGGGAAATCACGTGGGCCCCACCCGGAAATCACGTGGGCCCCACCCGGAAATCACGTGGGCCCCACCCGGAAATCACGTGGGCCCCACCCGGAAATCACGTGGGCCCCACCCGGAAATCTCGTGGGCCCCACCCGGAAATCACGTGGGCCCCACGGGGAAATCACGTGGGCCCACCCGGAAATCACGTGGGGCCCACCCGGAAATCACGTGGGCCCCACCCGGAAATCACGTGGGCCCCACCCGGAAATCACGTGGGCCCCACCCGGAAATCACGTGGGGCCCACCCGGAAATCACGTGGGCCCCACGGGGAAATCACGTGGGCCCCACCCGGAAATCACGTGGGCCCCACCCGGAAATCTCGTGGGCCCCACCCGGAAATCACGTGGGCCACACCCGGAAATCACGTGGGCCCCACGGGGAAATCACGTGGGCCCCACCCGGAAATCACGTGGGCCCCACCCGGAAATCACGTGGGCCCCACCCGGAAATCACGTGGGCCCCACCCGGAAATCACGTGGGGCCCACCCGGAAATCACGTGGGCCCCACGGGGAAATCACGTGGGCCCCACCCGGAAATCACGTGGGCCCCACCCGGAAATCACGTGGGCCCCAACCGGAAATCACGTGGGCCCCACCCGGAAATCACGTGGGCCCCACCCGGAAATCACGTGGGCCCCACGGGGAAATCACGTGGGCCCCACCCGGAAATCACGTGGGGCCCACCCGGAAATCACGTGGGCCCCACCCGAAAATCACGTGGGCCCCACCCGGAAATCACGTGGGCCCCACCCGGAAATCACGTGTGCCCCACGGGGAAATCACGTGGGCCCCACCCGGAAATCACGTGGGCCCCACCCGGAAATCACGTGGGCCCCACCCGGAAATCACGTGGGCCCCACCCGGAAATCACGTGGGCCCCACCCGGAAATCACGTGGGCCCCACCCGGAAATCAGGTGGGCCCCACCCGGAAATCACGTGGGCCCCACGGGGAAATCACGTGGGCCCCACCCGGAAATCACGTGGGCCCCACCCGGAAATCACGTGGGCCCCACCCGGAAATCACGTGGGCCCCACCAGGAAATCACGTGGGCCCCACCCGGAAATCACGTGGGCCCCACCCGGAAATCACGTGGGCCCCACCCGGAAATCACGTGGGCCCCCAGGGGAAATCACGTGGGCCCCACCCGGAAATCACGTGGGCCCCACCCGGATATCACGTGGGGCCCACCCGGAAATCACGTGGGCCCCACGGGGAAATCACGTGGGCCCCGCCCGGAAATCACGTGGGCCCCACCCGGAAATCACGTGGGCCCCACCCGGAAATCACGTGGGCCCCACCCAGAAATCACGTGGGCCCCACGGGGAAATCACCTGGGACCCACCCGGAAATCACGTGGGCCGCACGGGGAAATCACGTGGGCCCCACCCGGAAATCACGTGGGCCCCACGGGGAAATCACGTGGGCCCCACCCGGAAATCACGTGGGCCCCACCCGGAAATCACGTGGGCCCCACCCGGAAATCACGTGGGCCCCACGGGGAAATCACGTGGGCCCCACCCGGAAATCACGTGGGCCCCACCCGGAAATCACGTGGGCCCCACCCGGAAATCACGTGGGCCCCACGGGGAAATCACGTGGGCCCCACCCGGAAATCACGTGGGGCCCACCCGGAAATCACGTGGGCCCCACCCGGAAATCACGTGGGCCCCACCCGGAAATCACGTGGGCCCCACCCGGAAATCACGTGGGCCCCACCCGGAAATCACGTGGGCCCCCAGGGGAAATCACGTGGGCCCACCCGGAAATCACGTGGGCCCCACCCGGAAATCAGGTGGGCCCCACCCGGAAATCACGTGGGCCCCACCCGGAAATCTCGTGGGCCCCACCCGGAAATCACGTGGGCCCCACCCGGAAATCACGTGGGCCCCACCCGGAAATCACGTGGGCCCCACCCGGAAATCACGTGGGCCCCACCCGGAAATCACGTGGGCCCCACGGGGAAATCACGTGGGCCCCACCCGGAAATCACGTGGGCCCCACGGGGAAATCACGTGGGCCCCACCCGGAAATCACGTGGGCCCCACCCGGAAATCACGTGGGCCCCACGGGGAAATCACGTGGGCCCAACCCGGAAATCACGTGGGGCCCACCCGGAAATCACGTGGGCCCCAAGGGGAAATCACGTGGGCCCCACCCGGAAATCACGTGGGCCCCACGGGGAAATCACGTGGGCCCCACCCGGAAATCACGTGGGCCCCACCCGGAAATCACGTGGGCCCCACCCGGAAATCACGTGGGCCCCACGGGGAAATCACGTGGGCCCCACCCGGAAATCACGTGGGCCCCACCCGGAAATCACGTGGGCCCCACCCGGAAATCACGTGGGCCCCACCCGGAAATCACGTGGGCCCCACCCGGAAATCACGTGGGCCCCACCCGGAAATCACGTGGGCCCCACCCGGAAATCACGTGGGCCCCACCCGGAAATCACTTGGGCCCCACCCGGAAATCACGTGGGCCCCACCCGGAAATCACGTGGGCCCCACGGGGAAATCACGTGGGCCCCACCCGGAAATCACGTGTGCCCCACCCGGAAATCACGTGGGCCCCACCCGGAAATCACGTGGGCCCCACCCGGAAATCACGTGGGCCCCACCCGGAAATCACGTGTGCCCCACGGGGAAATCACGTGGGCCCCACCCGGAAATCTCGTGGGGCCCACCCGGAAATCACGTGGGCCCCACCCGGAAATCACGTGGGCCCCACCCGGAAATCACGTGGGCCCCCAGGGGAAATCACGTGGGCCCACCCGGAAATCACGTGGGCCCCACCCGGAAATCACGAGGGCCCCACCCGGAAATCACGTGGGGACCACCCGGAAATCACGTGGGGCCCACCCGGAAATCACGTGGGCCCCAAGGGGAAATCACGTGGGCCCCACCCGGAAATCACGTGGGCCCCACGGGGAAATCACGTGGGCCCCACCCGGAAATCACGTGGGCCCCACCCGGAAATCACGTGGGGCCCACCCGGAAATCACGTGGGCCCCACGGGGAAATGACGTGGGCCCCACCCGGAAATCACGTGGGCCCCACCCGGAAATCTCGTGGGCCCCACCCGGAAATCACGTGGGCCCCACCCGGAAATCACGTGGGCCCCACGGGGAAATCACGTGGGCCCCACCCGGAAATCACGTGGGCCCCACCCGGAAATCACGTGGGCCCCACCCGGAAATCACGTGGGCCCCACCCGGAAATCTCGTGGGCCCCACCCGGAAATCACGTGGGCCCCACCCGGAAATCACGTGGGCCCCACGGGGAAATCACGTGGGCCCCACCCGGAAATCACGTGGGCCCCACCCGGAAATCACGTGGGCCCCACCCGGAAATCACGTGGGCCCCACCCGGAAATCACGTGGGGCCCACCCGGAAATCACGTGGGCCCCACCCGGAAATCACGTGGGCCCCACCCGGAAATCACGTGGGCCCCACCCGGAAATCACGTGGGCCCCACCCGGAAATCACGTGGGCCCCACCCGGAAATCACGTGGGCCCCACCCGGAAATCACGTGGGCCCCACGGGGAAAACACGTGGGCCCCACGGGGAAATCACGTGGGCCCCCAGGGGAAATCACGTGGGCCCCACCCGGAAATCACGTGGGCCCCACCCGGAAATCACGTGGGCCCCACCCTGAAATCACGTGGGCCCCACGGGGAAATCACGTGGGCCCCACCCGGAAATCACGTGGGCCCCACCCGGAAATCACGTGGGCCCCACCCGGAAATCACGTGGGCCCCACCCGGAAATCACGTGGGCCCCACGGGGAAATCACGTGGGCCCCACCCGGAAATCACGTGGGCCCCACGGGGAAATCACGTGGGCCCCCAGGGGAAATCACGTGGGCCCCACCCGGAAATCACGTGGGCCCCACCCGGAAATCACGTGGGCCCCACCCGGAAATCACGTGGGCCCCACGGGGAAATCACGTGGGCCCCACCCGGAGATCACGTGGGCCCCACCCGGAAATCACGTGGGCCCCACCCGGAAATCACGTGGGCCCCACCCGGAAATCACGTGGGCCCCACGGGGAAATCACGTGGGCCCCACCCGGAAATCACGTGGGGCCCACCCGGAAATCACGTGGGCCCCACCCGGAAATCACGTGGGCCCCACCCGGAAATCACGTGGGCCCCACCCGGAAATCACGTGGGCCCCACCCGGAAATCACGTGGGCCCCCAGGGGAAATCACGTGGGCCCACCCGGAAATCACGTGGGCCCCACCCCGAAAATCAGGTGGGCCCCACCCGGAAATCACGTGGGCCCCACCCGGAAATCTCGTGGGACCCACCCGGAAATCACGTGGGCCCCACCCGGAAATCACGTGGGCCCCACCCGGAAATCACGTGGGCCCCACCCGGAAATCACGTGGGCCCCACCCGGAAATCACGTGGGCCCCACGGGGAAATCACGTGGGCCCCACCCGGAAATCACGTGGGCCCCACGGGGAAATCACGTGGGCCCCACCCGGAAATCACGTGGGCCCCACCCGGAAATCACGTGGGCCCCACGGGGAAATCACGTGGGCCCAACCCGGAAATCACGTGGGGCCCACCCGGAAATCACGTGGGCCCCAAGGGGAAATCACGTGGGCCCCACCCGGAAATCACGTGGGCCCCACGGGGAAATCACGTGGGCCCCATCCGGAAATCACGTGGGCCCCACCCGGAAATCACGTGGGCCCCACCCGGAAATCACGTGGGCCCCACGGGGAAATCACGTGGGCCCCACCCGGAAATCACGTGGGCCCCACCCGGAAATCACGTGGGCCCCACCCGGAAATCACGTGGGCCCCACCCGGAAATCACGTGGGCCCCACCCGGAAATCACGTGGGCCCCACCCGGAAATCACGTGGGCCCCACCCGGAAATCACGTGGGCCCCACCCGGAAATCACTTGGGCCCCACCCGGAAATCACGTGGGCCCCACCCGGAAATCACGTGGGCCCCACGGGGAAATCACGTGGGCCCCACCCGGAAATCACGTGTGCCCCACCCGGAAATCACGTGGGCCCCACCCGGAAATCACGTGGGCCCCACCCGGAAATCACGTGGGCCCCACCCGGAAATCACGTGTGCCCCACGGGGAAATCACGTGGGCCCCACCCGGAAATCTCGTGGGGCCCACCCGGAAATCACGTGGGCCCCACCCGGAAATCACGTGGGCCCCACCCGGAAATCACGTGGGCCCCCAGGGGAAATCACGTGGGCCCACCCGGAAATCACGTGGGCCCCACCCGGAAATCACGAGGGCCCCACCCGGAAATCACGTGGGGACCACCCGGAAATCACGTGGGGCCCACCCGGAAATCACGTGGGCCCCAAGGGGAAATCACGTGGGCCCCACCCGGAAATCACGTGGGCCCCACGGGGAAATCACGTGGGCCCCACCCGGAAATCACGTGGGCCCCACCCGGAAATCACGTGGGGCCCACCCGGAAATCACGTGGGCCCCACGGGGAAATGACGTGGGCCCCACCCGGAAATCACGTGGGCCCCACCCGGAAATCTCGTGGGCCCCACCCGGAAATCACGTGGGCCCCACCCGGAAATCACGTGGGCCCCACGGGGAAATCACGTGGGCCCCACCCGGAAATCACGTGGGCCCCACCCGGAAATCACGTGGGCCCCACCCGGAAATCACGTGGGCCCCACCCGGAAATCTCGTGGGCCCCACCCGGAAATCACGTGGGCCCCACCCGGAAATCACGTGGGCCCCACGGGGAAATCACGTGGGCCCCACCCGGAAATCACGTGGGCCCCACCCGGAAATCACGTGGGCCCCACCCGGAAATCACGTGGGCCCCACCCGGAAATCACGTGGGGCCCACCCGGAAATCACGTGGGCCCCACGGGGAAATCACGTGGGCCCCACCCGGAAATCACGTGGGCCCCACCCGGAAATCACGTGGGCCCCACCCGGAAATCACGTGGGCCCCACCCGGAAATCACGTGGGCCCCACCCGGAAATCACGTGGGCCCCACCCGGAAATCACGTGGGCCCCACGGGGAAAACACGTGGGCCCCACGGGGAAATCACGTGGGCCCCCAGGGGAAATCACGTGGGCCCCACCCGGAAATCACGTGGGCCCCACCCGGAAATCACGTGGGCCCCACCCTGAAATCACGTGGGCCCCACGGGGAAATCACGTGGGCCCCACCCGGAAATCACGTGGGCCCCACCCGGAAATCACGTGGGCCCCACCCGGAAATCACGTGGGCCCCACCCGGAAATCACGTGGGCCCCACGGGGAAATCACGTGGGCCCCACCCGGAAATCACGTGGGCCCCACGGGGAAATCACGTGGGCCCCCAGGGGAAATCACGTGGGCCCCACCCGGAAATCACGTGGGCCCCACCCGGAAATCACGTGGGCCCCACCCGGAAATCACGTGGGCCCCACGGGGAAATCACGTGGGCCCCACCCGGAGATCACGTGGGCCCCACCCGGAAATCACGTGGGCCCCACCCGGAAATCACGTGGGCCCCACGGGGAAATCACGTGGGCCCCACCCGGAAATCACGTGGGCCCCACCCGGAAATCACTTGGGGCCCACCCGGAAATCACGTGGGGCCCACCCGGAAATCACGTGGGCCCCACGGGGAAATCACGTGGGCCCCACCCGGAAATCACGTGGGCCCCACCCGGAAATCACGTGGGCCCCACCCGGAAATCACGTGGGCCCCACCAGGAAATCACGTGGGCCCCACCCGGAAATCACGTGGGCCCCACCCGGAAATCACGTGGGCCCCACCCGGAAATCACGTGGGCCCCACGGGGAAATCACGTGTGCCCCACCGGGAAATCACGTGGGCCCAACCCGGAAATCACGTGGGGCCCACCCGGAAATCACGTGGGCCCCACCCGGAAATCACGTGGGCCCCACCCGGAAATCACGTGGGCCCCACCCGGAAATCACGTGGGCCCCACCCGGAAATCACGTGGGCCCCACCCGGAAATCACTTGGGCCCCACCCGGAAATCACGTGGGCCCCACCCGGAAATCACGTGGGCCCCACGGGGAAATCACGTGGGCCCCACCCGGAAATCACGTGTGCCCCACCCGGAAATCACGTGGGCCCCACCCGGAAATCACGTGGGCCCCACCCGGAAATCACGTGGGCCCCACCCGGAAATCACGTGTGCCCCACGGGGAAATCACGTGGGCCCCACCCGGAAATCTCGTGGGGCCCACCCGGAAATCACGTGGGCCCCACCCGGAAATCACGTGGGCCCCACCCGGAAATCACGTGGGCCCCCAGGGGAAATCACGTGGGCCCACCCGGAAATCACGTGGGCCCCACCCGGAAATCACGAGGGCCCCACCCGGAAATCACGTGGGGACCACCCGGAAATCACGTGGGGCCCACCCGGAAATCACGTGGGCCCCAAGGGGAAATCACGTGAGCCCCACCCGGAAATCACGTGGGCCCCACGGGGAAATCACGTGGGCCCCACCCGGAAATCACGTGGGCCCCACCCGGAAATCACGTGGGGCCCACCCGGAAATCACGTGGGCCCCACGGGGAAATGACGTGGGCCCCACCCGGAAATCACGTGGGCCCCACCCGGAAATCTCGTGGGCCCCACCCGGAAATCACGTGGGCCCCACCCGGAAATCACGTGGGCCCCACGGGGAAATCACGTGGGCCCCACCCGGAAATCACGTGGGCCCCACCCGGAAATCACGTGGGCCCCACCCGGAAATCACGTGGGCCCCACCCGGAAATCTCGTGGGCCCCACCCGGAAATCACGTGGGCCCCACCCGGAAATCACGTGGGCCCCACGGGGAAATCACGTGGGCCCCACCCGGAAATCACGTGGGCCCCACCCGGAAATCACGTGGGCCCCACCCGGAAATCACGTGGGCCCCACCCGGAAATCACGTGGGGCCCACCCGGAAATCACGTGGGCCCCACGGGGAAATCACGTGGGCCCCACCCGGAAATCACGTGGGCCCCACCCGGAAATCACGTGGGCCCCACCCGGAAATCACGTGGGCCCCACCCGGAAATCACGTGGGCCCCACCCGGAAATCACGTGGGCCCCACCCGGAAATCACGTGGGCCCCACGGGGAAAACACGTGGGCCCCACGGGGAAATCACGTGGGCCCCCAGGGGAAATCACGTGGGCCCCACCCGGAAATCACGTGGGCCCCACCCGGAAATCACGTGGGCCCCACCCTGAAATCACGTGGGCCCCACGGGGAAATCACGTGGGCCCCACCCGGAAATCACGTGGGCCCCACCCGGAAATCACGTGGGCCCCACCCGGAAATCACGTGGGCCCCACCCGGAAATCACGTGGGCCCCACGGGGAAATCACGTGGGCCCCACCCGGAAATCACGTGGGCCCCACGGGGAAATCACGTGGGCCCCCAGGGGAAATCACGTGGGCCCCACCCGGAAATCACGTGGGCCCCACCCGGAAATCACGTGGGCCCCACCCGGAAATCACGTGGGCCCCACGGGGAAATCACGTGGGCCCCACCCGGAGATCACGTGGGCCCCACCCGGAAATCACGTGGGCCCCACCCGGAAATCACGTGGGCCCCACCCGGAAATCACGTGGGCCCCACGGGGAAATCACGTGGGCCCCACCCGGAAATCACGTGGGGCCCACCCGGAAATCACGTGGGCCCCACCCGGAAATCACGTGGGCCCCACCCGGAAATCACGTGGGCTCCACCCGGAAATCACGTGGGCCCCACCCGGAAATCACGTGGGCCCCCAGGGGAAATCACGTGGGCCCACCCGGAAATCACGTGGGCCCCACCCGGAAATCAGGTGGGCCCCACCCGGAAATCACGTGGGCCCCACCCGGAAATCTCGTGGGACCCACCCGGAAATCACGTGGGCCCCACCCGGAAATCACGTGGGCCCCACCCGGAAATCAAGTGGGCCCCACCCGGAAATCACGTGGGCCCCACCCGGAAATCACGTGGGCCCCACGGGGAAATCACGTGGGCCCCACCCGGAAATCACGTGGGCCCCACCCGGAAATCACGTGGGCCCCACGGGGAAATCACGTGTGCCCCACCGGGAAATCACGTGGGCCCCACCCGGAAATCACGTGGGGCCCACCCGGAAATCACGTGGGCCCCACCCGGAAATCACGTGGGCCCCACCCGGAAATCACGTGGGCCCCACCCGGAAATCACGTGGGCCCCACCCGGAAATCACGTGGGCCCCACCCGGAAATCACTTGGGCCCCACCCGGAAATCACGTGGGCCCCACCCGGAAATCACGTGGGCCCCACGGGGAAATCACGTGGGCCCCACCCGGAAATCACGTGTGCCCCACCCGGAAATCACGTGGGCCCCACCCGGAAATCACGTGGGCCCCACCCGGAAATCACGTGGGCCCCACCCGGAAATCACGTGTGCCCCACGGGGAAATCACGTGGGCCCCACCCGGAAATCTCGTGGGGCCCACCCGGAAATCACGTGGGCCCCACCCGGAAATCACGTGGGCCCCACCCGGAAATCACGTGGGCCCCCAGGGGAAATCACGTGGGCCCACCCGGAAATCACGTGGGCCCCACCCGGAAATCACGAGGGCCCCACCCGGAAATCACGTGGGGACCACCCGGAAATCACGTGGGGCCCACCCGGAAATCACGTGGGCCCCAAGGGGAAATCACGTGGGCCCCACCCGGAAATCACGTGGGCCCCACGGGGAAATCACGTGGGCCCCACCCGGAAATCACGTGGGCCCCACCCGGAAATCACGTGGGGCCCACCCGGAAATCACGTGGGCCCCACGGGGAAATGACGTGGGCCCCACCCGGAAATCACGTGGGCCCCACCCGGAAATCTCGTGGGCCCCACCCGGAAATCACGTGGGCCCCACCCGGAAATCACGTGGGCCCCACGGGGAAATCACGTGGGCCCCACCCGGAAATCACGTGGGCCCCACCCGGAAATCACGTGGGCCCCACCCGGAAATCACGTGGGCCCCACCCGGAAATCTCGTGGGCCCCACCCGGAAATCACGTGGGCCCCACCCGGAAATCACGTGGGCCCCACGGGGAAATCACGTGGGCCCCACCCGGAAATCACGTGGGCCCCACCCGGAAATCACGTGGGCCCCACCCGGAAATCACGTGGGCCCCACCCGGAAATCACGTGGGGCCCACCCGGAAATCACGTGGGCCCCACGGGGAAATCACGTGGGCCCCACCCGGAAATCACGTGGGCCCCACCCGGAAATCACGTGGGCCCCACCCGGAAATCACGTGGGCCCCACCCGGAAATCACGTGGGCCCCACCCGGAAATCACGTGGGCCCCACCCGGAAATCACGTGGGCCCCACGGGGAAAACACGTGGGCCCCACGGGGAAATCACGTGGGCCCCCAGGGGAAATCACGTGGGCCCCACCCGGAAATCACGTGGGCCCCACCCGGAAATCACGTGGGCCCCACCCTGAAATCACGTGGGCCCCACGGGGAAATCACGTGGGCCCCACCCGGAAATCACGTGGGCCCCACCCGGAAATCACGTGGGCCCCACCCGGAAATCACGTGGGCCCCACCCGGAAATCACGTGGGCCCCACGGGGAAATCACGTGGGCCCCACCCGGAAATCACGTGGGCCCCACGGGGAAATCACGTGGGCCCCCAGGGGAAATCACGTGGGCCCCACCCGGAAATCACGTGGGCCCCACCCGGAAATCACGTGGGCCCCACCCGGAAATCACGTGGGCCCCACGGGGAAATCACGTGGGCCCCACCCGGAGATCACGTGGGCCCCACCCGGAAATCACGTGGGCCCCACCCGGAAATCACGTGGGCCCCACCCGGAAATCACGTGGGCCCCACGGGGAAATCACGTGGGCCCCACCCGGAAATCACGTGGGGCCCACCCGGAAATCACGTGGGCCCCACCCGGAAATCACGTGGGCCCCACCCGGAAATCACGTGGGCCCCACCCGGAAATCACGTGGGCCCCACCCGGAAATCACGTGGGCCCCCAGGGGAAATCACGTGGGCCCACCCGGAAATCACGTGGGCCCCACCCGGAAATCAGGTGGGCCCCACCCGGAAATCACGTGGGCCCCACCCGGAAATCTCGTGGGACCCACCCGGAAATCACGTGGGCCCCACCCGGAAATCACGTGGGCCCCACCCGGAAATCAAGTGGGCCCCACCCGGAAATCACGTGGGCCCCACCCGGAAATCACGTGGGCCCCACGGGGAAATCACGTGGGCCCCACCCGGAAATCACGTGGGCCCCACGGGGAAATCACGTGGGCCCCACCCGGAAATCACGTGGGCCCCACCCGGAAATCACGTGGGCCCCACGGGGAAATCACGTGGGCCCAACCCGGAAATCACGTGGGGCCCACCCGGAAATCACGTGGGCCCCAAGGGGAAATCACGTGGGCCCCACCCGGAAATCACGTGGGCCCCACGGGGAAATCACGTGGGCCCCACCCGGAAATCACGTGGGCCCCACCCGGAAATCACGTGGGCCCCACCCGGAAATCACGTGGGCCCCACGGGGAAATCACGTGGGCCCCACCCGGAAATCACGTGGGCCCCACCCGGAAATCACGTGGGCCCCACCCGGAAATCACGTGGGCCCCACCCGGAAATCACGTGGGCCCCACCCGGAAATCACGTGGGCCCCACCCGGAAATCACGTGGGCCCCACCCGGAAATCACGTGGGCCCCACCCGGAAATCACTTGGGCCCCACCCGGAAATCACGTGGTCCCCACCCGGAAATCACGTGGGCCCCACGGGGAAATCACGTGGGCCCCACCCGGAAATCACGTGTGCCCCACCCGGAAATCACGTGGGCCCCACCCGGAAATCACGTGGGCCCCACCCGGAAATCACGTGGGCCCCACCCGGAAATCACGTGTGCCCCACGGGGAAATCACGTGGGCCCCACCCGGAAATCTCGTGGGGCCCACCCGGAAATCACGTGGGCCCCACCCGGAAATCACGTGGGCCCCACCCGGAAATCACGTGGGCCCCCAGGGGAAATCACGTGGGCCCACCCGGAAATCACGTGGGCCCCACCCGGAAATCACGAGGGCCCCACCCGGAAATCACGTGGGGACCACCCGGAAATCACGTGGGGCCCACCCGGAAATCACGTGGGCCCCAAGGGGAAATCACGTGGGCCCCACCCGGAAATCACGTGGGCCCCACGGGGAAATCACGTGGGCCCCACCCGGAAATCACGTGGGCCCCACCCGGAAATCACGTGGGGCCCACCCGGAAATCACGTGGGCCCCACGGGGAAATGACGTGGGCCCCACCCGGAAATCACGTGGGCCCCACCCGGAAATCTCGTGGGCCCCACCCGGAAATCACGTGGGCCCCACCCGGAAATCACGTGGGCCCCACGGGGAAATCACGTGGGTGCACCCGGAAATCACGTGGGCCCCACCCGGAAATCACGTGGGCCCCACCCGGAAATCACGTGGGCCCCACCCGGAAATCTCGTGGGCCCCACCCGGAAATCACGTGGGCCCCACCCGGAAATCACGTGGGCCCCACGGGGAAATCACGTGGGCCCCACCCGGAAATCACGTGGGCCCCACCCGGAAATCACGTGGGCCCCACCCGGAAATCACGTGGGCCCCACCCGGAAATCACGTGGGGCCCACCCGGAAATCACGTGGGCCCCACGGGGAAATCACGTGGGCCCCACCCGGAAATCACGTGGGCCCCACCCGGAAATCACGTGTTCCCCACCCGGAAATCACGTGGGCCCCACCCGGAAATCACGTGGGCCCCACCCGGAAATCACGTGGGCCCCACCCGGAAATCACGTGGGCCCCACGGGGAAAACACGTGGGCCCCACGGGGAAATCACGTGGGCCCCCAGGGGAAATCACGTGGGCCCCACCCGGAAATCACGTGGGCCCCACCCGGAAATCACGTGGGCCCCACCCTGAAATCACGTGGGCCCCACGGGGAAATCACGTGGGCCCCACCCGGAAATCACGTGGGCCCCACCCGGAAATCACGTGGGCCCCACCCGGAAATCACGTGGGCCCCACCCGGAAATCACGTGGGCCCCACGGGGAAATCACGTGGGCCCCACCCGGAAATCACGTGGGCCCCACGGGGAAATCACGTGGGCCCCCAGGGGAAATCACGTGGGCCCCACCCGGAAATCACGTGGGCCCCACCCGGAAATCACGTGGGCCCCACCCGGAAATCACGTGGGCCCCACGGGGAAATCACGTGGGCCCCACCCGGAGATCACGTGGGCCCCACCCGGAAATCACGTGGGCCCCACCCGGAAATCACGTGGGCCCCACCCGGAAATCACGTGGGCCCCACCCGGAAATCACGTGGGCCCCACCCGGAAATCACGTGGGCCCCACCCGGAAATCACGTGGGCCCCACCCGGAAATCACGTGGGCCCCACCCGGAAATCACGTGGGCCCCACCCGGAAATCACGTGGGCCCCACCCGGAAATCACGTGGGCCCCACCCGGAAATCACGTGGGGCCCACCCGGAAATCACGTGGGCCCCACCCGGAAATCACGTGGGCCCCACCCGGAAATCACGTGGGCCCCACCCGGAAATCACGTGGGCCCCACCCGGAAATCACGTGTGCCCCACGGGGAAATCACGTGGGCCCCACCCAGAAATCACGTGGGCCCCACCCGGAAATCACGTGGGCCCCACCCGGAAATCACGTGGGCCCCACCCGGAAATCACGTGGGGCCCACCCGGAAATCACGTGGGCCCCACGGGGAAATCACGTGGGCCCCACCCGGAAATCACGTGGGCCCCACCCGGAAATCACTTGGGGCCCACCCGGAAATCACGTGGGGCCCACCCGGAAATCACGTGGGCCCCACGGGGAAATCACGTGGGCCCCACCCGGAAATCACGTGGGCCCCACCCGGAAATCACGTGGGCCCCACCCGGAAATCACGTGGGCCCCACCAGGAAATCACGTGGGCCCCACCCGGAAATCACGTGGGCCCCACCCGGAAATCACGTGGGCCCCACCCGGAAATCACGTGGGCCCCACGGGGAAATCACGTGGGCCCCACCCGGAAATCACGTGGGCCCCACCTGGAAATCAAGTGGGCCCCACCCGGAAATCACGTGGGCCCCACGGGGAAATCACGTGGGCCCCACCCGGAAATCACGTGGGCCCCACCCGGAAATCACGTGGGCCCCACCCGGAAATCACGTGGGCCCCACCCGGAAATCACTTGGGCCCCACCCGGAAATCACGTGGGCCCCACCCGGAAATCACGTGGGCCCCACGGGGAAATCACGTGGGCCCCACCCGGAAATCACGTGTGCCCCACCCGGAAATCACGTGGGCCCCACCCGGAAATCACGTGGGCCCCACCCGGAAATCACGTGGGCCCCACCCGGAAATCACGTGTGCCCCACCGGGAAATCACGTGGGCCCCACCCGGAAATCACGTGGGGCCCACCCGGAAATCACGTGGGCCCCACCCGGAAATCACGTGGGCCCCACCCGGAAATCACGTGGGCCCCACCCGGAAATCACGTGGGCCCCACCCGGAAATCACGTGGGCCCCCAGGGGAAATCACGTGGGCCCACCCGGAAATCACGTGGGCCCCACCCGGAAATCACGAGGGCCCCACCCGGAAATCACGTGGGCCCCACCCGGAAATCACGTGGGCCCCACCCGGAAATCACGTGGGCCCCACCCGGAAATCACGTGGGCCCCACCCGGAAATCACGTGGGCCCCACCCGGAAATCACGTGGGGCCCACCCGGAAATCACGTGGGCCCCACCCGGAAATCAGGTGGGCCCCACCCGGAAATCACGTGGGCCCCACCCGGAAATCTCGTGGGCCCCACCCGGAAATCACGTGGGCCCCACCCGGAAATCACGTGGGCCCCACCCGGAAATCACGTGGGCCCCACCCGGAAATCACGTGGGCCCCACCCGGAAATCACGTGGGCCCCACGGGGAAATCACGTGGGCCCCACCCGGAAATCTCGTGGGCCCCACGGGGAAATCACGTGGGCCCCACCCGGAAATCACGTGGGCCCCACCCGGAAATCACGTGGGCCCCACCCGGAAATCACGTGGGCCCACCCGGAAATCACGTGGGCCCCACCCGGAAATCACGTGGGCCCCACGGGGAAATCACGTGGGCCCCACCCGGAAATCACGTGGGCCCCACCCGGAAATCACGTGGGCCCCACCCGGAAATCACGTGGGCCCCACCCGGAAATCACGTGGGCCCCACCCGGAAATCACGTGGGCCCCACCCGGAAATCACGTGGGCTCCACCCGGAAATCACGTGGGCCCCACCCGGAAATCACTTGGGCCCCACCCGGAAATCATGTGGGCCCCACCCGGAAATCACGTGGGCCCCACGGGGAAATCACGTGGGCCCCACCCGGAAATCACGTGTGCCCCACCCGGAAATCACGGGGGCCCCACCCGGAAATCACGTGGGCCCCACCCGGAAATCACGTGGGCCCCACCCGGAAATCACGTGGGCCCCACCCGGAAATCACGTGGGCCCCACCCGGAAATCACGTGGGGCCCACCCGGAAATCACGTGGGCCCCACCCGGAAATCACGTGGGCCCCACCCGGAAATCACGTGGGCCCCACCCGGAAATCACGTGGGCCCCACCCGGAAATCACGTGGGCCCAACCCGGAAATCACGTGGGCCCCCAGGGGAAATCACGTGGGCCCACCCGGAAATCACGTGGGCCCCACCCGGAAATCACGAGGGCCCCACCCGGAAATCACGTGGGCCCCACCCGGAAATCACGTGGGCCCCACCCGGAAATCACGTGGGCCCCACCCGGAAATCACGTGGGCCCCACCCGGAAATCACGTGGGGCCCACCCGGAAATCACGTGGGCCCCACCCGGAAATCACGTGGGCCCCACCCGGAAATCACGTGGGCCCCACCCGGAAATCACGTGGGCCCCACCCGGAAATCACGTGGGCCCCACCCGGAAATCACGTGGGCCCCACCCGGAAATCACGTGGGCCCCACCCGGAAATCACGTGGGCCCCACCAGGAAATCACGTGGGCCCCACCCGGAAATCACGTGGGCCCCACCCGGAAATCACGTGGGCCCCACCCGGAAATCACGTGGGCCCCACCCGGAAATCACGTGGGCCCCACCCGGAAATCACGTGGGCCCCACCCGGAAATCACGTGGGCCCCACCCGGAAATCACGTGGGCCCCACCCGGAAATCACGTGGGCCCCACGGGGAAATCACGTGGGCCCCACCGGGAAATCACGTGGGCCCCACCCGATAATCACGTGGGCCCCACCCGGAAATCACGTGGGCCCCACCCGGAAATCACGTGGGCCCCACCCGGAAATCACGTGGGGCCCACCCGGAAATCACGTGGGCCCCACCCGGAAATCACGTGGGCCCCACCCGGAAATCACGTGGGCCCCACCCGGAAATCACGTGGGCCCCACCCGGAAATCACGTGGGCCCCACCCGGAAATCACGTGGGCCCCACCCGGAAATCACGTGGGCCCCACCCGGAAATCACGTGGGCCCCACGGGGAAATCACGTGGGCCCCACCCGGAAATCACGTGGGGCCCACCCGGAAATCACGTGGGCCCCACGGGGAAATCACGTGGGCCCCACCCGGAAATCACGTGGGCCCCACCCGGAAATCACGTGGGCCCCACGGGGAAATCACGTGGGCCGCACCCGGAAATCACGTGGGGCCCACCCGGAAATCACGTGGCGCCCACCCGGAAATCACGTGGGCCCCACGGGGAAATCTCGTGGGCCCCAGCCGGAAATCACGTGGGCCCCACGGTGAAATCACGTGGGCCCCACCCGGAAATCACGTGGGCCCCACCCGGAAATCACGTGGGCCCCACCCGGAAATCACGTGGGCCCCACGGGGAAATCACGTGGCCCCACCCGGAAATCACGTGGGCCCCACGGGGAAATCACGTGGGCCCCAACCGGAAATCACGTGGGCCCCACCCGGAAATCACGTGGGCCCCACCCGGAAATCACGTGGGGCCCACCCGGAAATCACGTGGGCCCAACCCGGAAATCACGTGGGCCCCACCCGGAAATCACGTGGGCCCCACCCGGAAATCACGTGGGCCCCACCCGGAAATGACGTGGTCCCCACCCGGAAATCACGTGGGCCCCACCCTGAAATCACGTGGGCCCCACGGGGAAATCACGTGGGCCCCACCCGGAAATCACGTGGGCCCCACCCGGAAATCACGTGGGCCCCACCCGGAAATCACGTGGGCCCCACCCGGAAATCACGTGGGCCCCACGGGGAAATCACGTGGGCCCCACCCGGAAATCACGTGGGCCCCACGGGGAAATCACGTGGGCCCCCAGGGGAAATCACGTGGGCCCCACCCGGAAATCACGTGGGCCCCACCCGGAAATCACGTGGGCCCCACCCGGAAATCACGTGGGCCCCACGGGGAAATCACGTGGGCCCCACCCGGAGATCACGTGGGCCCCACCCGGAAATCACGTGGGCCCCACCCGGAAATCACGTGGGCCCCACCCGGAGATCACGTGGGCCCCACCCGGAGATCACGTGGGCCCCACCCGGAGATCACGTGGGCCCCAACCGGAAATCACGTGGGCCCCACCCGGAAATCACGTGGGCCCCACCCGGAAATCACGTGGGCCCCACGGGGAAATCACGTGGGCCCCACCCGGAAATCACGTGGGCCCCACCCGGAAATCACGTGGGCCCCACGGGGAAATCACGTGGGCCCCCAGGGGAAATCACGTGGGCCCCACCCGGAAATCACGTGGGCCCTACCCGGAAATCACGTGGGCCCTACCCGGAAATCACGTGGGCCCCACGGGGAAATCACGTGGGCCCCACCCGGAAATCACGTGGGCCCCACCCGGAAATCACGTGGGCCCCACCCGGAAATCACGTGGGCCCCACCCGGAAATCACGTGGGCCCCACCCGGAAATCACTTGGGCCCCACCCGGAAATCACGTGGGCCCCACCCGGAAATCACGTGGGCCCCACGGGGAAATCACGTGGGCCCCACCCGGAAATCACGTGTGCCCCACCCGGAAATCACGTGGGCCCCACCCGGAAATCACGTGGGCCCCACCCGGAAATCACGTGGGCCCCACCCGGAAATCACGTGTGCCCCACCGGGAAATCACGTGGGCCCCACCCGGAAATCACGTGGGGCCCACCCGGAAATCACGTGGGCCCCACCCGGAAATCACGTGGGCCCCACCCGGAAATCACGTGGGCCCCACCCGGAAATCACGTGGGCCCCACCCGGAAATCACGTGGGCCCCCAGGGGAAATCACGTGGGCCCACCCGGAAATCACGTGGGCCCCACCCGGAAATCACGAGGGCCCCACCCGGAAATCACGTGGGCCCCACCCGGAAATCACGTGGGCCCCACCCGGAAATCACGTGGGCCCCACCCGGAAATCACGTGGGCCCCACCCGGAAATCACGTGGGCCCCACCCGGAAATCACGTGGGGCCCACCCGGAAATCACGTGGGCCCCACCCGGAAATCAGGTGGGCCCCACCCGGAAATCACGTGGGCCCCACCCGGAAATCTCGTGGGCCCCACCCGGAAATCACGTGGGCCCCACCCGGAAATCACGTGGGCCCCACCCGGAAATCACGTGGGCCCCACCCGGAAATCACGTGGGCCCCACCCGGAAATCACGTGGGCCCCACGGGGAAATCACGTGGGCCCCACCCGGAAATCACGTGGGCCCCACGGGGAAATCACGTGGGCCCCACCCGGAAATCACGTGGGCCCCACCCGGAAATCACGTGGGCCCCACGGGTAAATCACGTGGGCCCCACCCGGAAATCACGTGGGGCCCACCCGGAAATCACGTGGGCCCCAAGGGGAAATCACGTGGGCCCCACCCGGAAATCACGTGGGCCCCACGGGGAAATCACGTGGGCCCCACCCGGAAATCACGTGGGCCCACCCGGAAATCACGTGGGCCCCACCCGGAAATCACGTGGGCCCCACGGGGAAATCACGTGGGCCCCACCCGGAAATCACGTGGGCCCCACCCGGAAATCACGTGGGCCCCACCCGGAAATCACGTGGGCCCCACCCGGAAATCACGTGGGCCCCACCCGGAAATCACGTGGGCCCCACCCGGAAATCACGTGGGCTCCACCCGGAAATCACGTGGGCCCCACCCGGAAATCACTTGGGCCCCACCCGGAAATCATGTGGGCCCCACCCGGAAATCACGTGGGCCCCACGGGGAAATCACGTGGGCCCCACCCGGAAATCACGTGTGCCCCACCCGGAAATCACGTGGGCCCCACCCGGAAATCACGTGGGCCCCACCCGGAAATCACGTGGGCCCCACCCGGAAATCACGTGGGCCCCACCCGGAAATCACGTGGGCCCCACCCGGAAATCACGTGGGGCCCACCCGGAAATCACGTGGGCCCCACCCGGAAATCACGTGGGCCCCACCCGGAAATCACGTGGGCCCCACCCGGAAATCACGTGGGCCCCACCCGGAAATCACGTGGGCCCAACCCGGAAATCACGTGGGCCCCCAGGGGAAATCACGTGGGCCCACCCGGAAATCACGTGGGCCCCACCCGGAAATCACGAGGGCCCCACCCGGAAATCACGTGGGCCCCACCCGGAAATCACGTGGGCCCCACCCGGAAATCACGTGGGCCCCACCCGGAAATCACGTGGGCCCCACCCGGAAATCACGTGGGGCCCACCCGGAAATCACGTGGGCCCCACCCGGAAATCAGGTGGGCCCCACCCGGAAATCACGTGGGCCCCACCCGGAAATCACGTGGGCCCCACCCGGAAATCACGTGGGCCCCACCCGGAAATCACGTGGGCCCCACCCGGAAATCACGTAGGCCCCACCCGGAAATCACGTGGGCCCCACCCGGAAATCACGTGGGCCCCACCCGGAAATCACGTGGGCCCCACCCGGAAATCACGTGGGCCCCACCCGGAAATCACGTGGGCCCCACCCGGAAATCACGTGGGCCCCACCCGGAAATCACGTGGGCCCCACCCGGAAATCACGTGGGCCCCACGGGGAAATCACGTGGGCCCCACCGGGAAATCACGTGGGCCCCACCCGATAATCACGTGGGCCCCACCCGGAAATCACGTGGGCCCCACCCGGAAATCACGTGGGCCCCACCCGGAAATCACGTGGGGCCCACCCGGAAATCACGTGGGCCCCACCCGGAAATCACGTGGGCCCCACCCGGAAATCACGTGGGCCCCACCCGGAAATCACGTGGGCCCCACCCGGAAATCACGTGGGCCCCACCCGGAAATCACGTGGGCCCCACCCGGAAATCACGTGGGCCCCACCCGGAAATCACGTGGGCCCCACGGGGAAATCACGTGGGCCCCACCCGGAAATCACGTGGGGCCCACCCGGAAATCACGTGGGCCCCACGGGGAAATCACGTGGGCCCCACCCGGAAATCACGTGGGCCCCACCCGGAAATCACGTGGGCCCCACGGGGAAATCACGTGGGCCCCACCCGGAAATCACGTGGGGCCCACCCGGAAATCACGTGGCGCCCACCCGGAAATCACGTGGGCCCCACGGGGAAATCACGTGGGCCCCACCCGGAAATCACGTGGGCCCCACGGTGAAATCACGTGGGCCCCACCCGGAAATCACGTGGGCCCCACCCGGAAATCACGTGGGCCCCACCCGGAAATCACGTGGGCCCCACGGGGAAATCACGTGGCCCCACCCGGAAATCACGTGGGCCCCACGGGGAAATCACGTGGGCCCCACCCGGAAATCACGTGGGCCCCACCCGGAAATCACGTGGGCCCCACCCGGAAATCACGTGGGGCCCACCCGGAAATCACGTGGGCCCAACCCGGAAATCACGTGGGCCCCACCCGGAAATCACGTGGGCCCCACCCGGAAATCACGTGGGCCCCACCCAGAAATGACGTGGTCCCCACCCGGAAATCACGTGGGCCCCACCCTGAAATCACGTGGGCCCCACGGGGAAATCACGTGGGCCCCACCCGGAAATCACGTGGGCCCCACCCGGAAATCACGTGGGCCCCACCCGGAAATCACGTTGGCCCCACCCGGAAATCACGTGGGCCCCACGGGGAAATCACGTGGGCCCCACCCGGAAATCACGTGGGCCCCACGGGGAAATCACGTGGGCCCCCAGGGGAAATCACGTGGGCCCCACCCGGAAATCACGTGGGCCCCACCCGGAAATCACGTGGGCCCCACCCGGAAATCACGTGGGCCCCACGGGGAAATCACGTGGGCCCCACCCGGAGATCACGTGGGCCCCACCCGGAAATCACGTGGGCCCCACCCGGAAATCACGTGGGCCCCACCCGGAGATCACGTGGGCCCTACCCGGAGATCACGTGGGCCCCACCCGGAAATCACGTGGGCCCCACCCGGAAATCACGTGGGCCCCACCCGGAAATCACGTGGGCCCCACCCGGAAATCACGTGGGCCCCACGGGGAAATCACGTGGGCCCCACCCGGAAATCACGTGGGCCCCACCCGGAAATCACGTGGGCCCCACGGGGAAATCACGTGGGCCCCCAGGGGAAATCACGTGGGCCCCACCCGGAAATCACGTGGGCCCTACCCGGAAATCACGTGGGCCCTACCCGGAAATCACGTGGGCCCCACGGGGAAATCACGTGGGCCCCACCCGGAAATCACGTGGGCCCCACCCGGAAATCACGTGGGCCCCACCCGGAAATCACGTGGGCCCCACCCGGAAATCACGTGGGCCCCACCCGGAAATCACGTGGGCCCCACCCGGAAATCAGGTGGGCCCCACCCGGAAATCACGTGGGCCCCACGGGGAAATCACGTGGGCCCTCAGGGGAAATCACGTGGGCCCCACCCGGAAATCACGTGGGCCCCACCCGGAAATCACGTGGGCCCCACCCGGAAATCACGTGGGCCCCACCCGGAAATCACGTGGGCCCCACCCGGAAATCACGTGGGCCCCACCCGGAAATCAGGTGGGCCCCACCCGGAAATCACGTGGGCCCCACGGGGAAATCACGTGGGCCCCACCCGGAAATCACGTGGGCCCCACCCGGAAATCACGTGGGCCCCACCCGGAAATCACGTGGGGCCCACCCGGAAATCACGTGGGCCCAACCCGGAAATCACGTGGGCCCCACCCGGAAATCACGTGGGCCCCACCCGGAAATGACGTGGTCCCCACCCGGAAATCACGTGGGCCCCACCCTGAAATCACGTGGGCCCCACGGGGAAATCACGTGGGCCCCACCCGGAAATCACGTGGGCCCCACCCGGAAATCACGTGGGCCCCACCCGGAAATCACGTGGGCCCCACCCGGAAATCACGTGGGCCCCACGGGGAAATCACGTGGGCCCCACCCGGAAATCACGTGGGCCCCACGGGGAAATCACGTGGGCCCCCAGGGGAAATCACGTGGGCCCCACCCGGAAATCACGTGGGCCCCACCCGGAAATCACGTGGGCCCCACCCGGAAATCACGTGGGCCCCACGGGGAAATCACGTGGGCCCCACCCGGAGATCACGTGGGCCCCACCCGGAAATCACGTGGGCCCCACCCGGAAATCACGTGGGCCCCACCCGGAAATCACGTGGGCCCCACCCGGAAATCACGTGGGCCCCACCCGGAAATCACGTGGGCCCCACCCGGAAATCACGTGGGACCCACCCGGAAATCACGTGGGGCCCACCCGGAAATCACGTGGGCCCCACCCGGAAATCACGTGGGCCCCACGGGGAAATCACGTGGGCCACACCCGGAAATCACGTGGGCCCCACCCGGAAATCACGTGGGCCCCACGGGGAAATCACGTGGGCCCCCAGGGGAAATCACGTGGGCCCCACCCGGAAATCACGTGGGCCCCACCCGGAAATCACGTGGGCCCCACCCGGAAATCACGTGGGCCCCACCCGGAAATCACGTGGGCCCCACCCGGAAATCACGTGGGCCCCACCCGGAAATCACGTGGGCCCCACCCGGAAATCACGTGGGCCCCACCCGGAAATCACGTGGGCCCCATGGGGAAATCACGTGGGCCCCACCCGGAAATCACGTGGGCCCCACCCGGAAATCACGTGGGCCCCACGGGGAAATCACGTGGGCCCCCAGGGGAAATCACGTGGGCCCCACCCGGAAATCACTTGGGCCCCACCCGGAAATCACGTGGGCCCCACCCGGAAATCACGTGGGCCCCACCCGGAAATCACGTGGGCCCCACCCGGAAATCACGTGGGCCCCCAGGGGAAATCACGTGGGCCCCACCCGGAAATCACGTGGGCCCCACCCGGAAATCACGTGGGCCCCACGGGGAAATCACGTGGGCCCCACCCGGAAATCACGTGGGCCCCACCCGGAAATCACGTGTGCCCCACCCGGAAATCACGTGGGCCCCACCCGGAAATCACGTGGGCCCCACGGGGAAATCACGTGGGCCCCACCCGGAAATCACGTGGGCCCCACCCGGAAATCACGTGGGCCCCACCCGGAAATCTCGTGGGCCCCACCCGGAAATCACGTGGGCCCCACCGGGAAATCACGTGGGCCCCACCCGGAAATCACGTGGGCCCCACCCGGAAATCACGTGGGCCCCACCCGGAAATCACGTGGGCCCCACCCGGAAATCACGTGGGCCCCACCCGGAAATCTCGTGGGCCCCACCCGGAAATCACGTGGGCCCCACGGGGAAATCACGTGGGCCCCACCCGGAAATCACGTGGGGCCCACCCGGAAATCACGTGGGCCCCACGGGGAAATCACGTGGGCCCCACCCGGAAATCACGTGGGCCCCACGGGGAAATCACGTGGGCCCCCAGGGGAAATCACGTGGGCCCCACCCGGAAATCACGTGGGCCCCACCCGGAAATCACGTGGGCCCCACCCGGAAATCACGTGGGCCCCACCCGGAAATCACGTGGGCCACACCCGGAAATCACGTGGGCCACACCCGGAAATCACGTGGGCCCCACCCGGAAATCACGTGGGGCCCACCCGGAAATCACGTGGGCCCCACCCGGAAATCACGTGGGCCCCACGGGGAAATCACGTGGGCCCCACCCGGAAATCACGTGGGCCCCACCCGGAAATCACGTGGGCCCCACCCGGAAATCACGTGGGCCCCAGGGGAAATCACGTGGGCCCCACCCGGAAATCACGTGGGCCCCACCCGGAAATCACGTGGGCCCCACCCGGAAATCACGTGGGCCCCACGGGGAAATCACGTGGGCCCCATCCGGAAATCACGTGGGCCCCACCCGGAAATCACGTGGGCCCCACCCGGAAATCACGTGGGCCCCACCCGGAAATCACGTGGGCCCCACCCGGAAATCACGTGGGCCCCACCCGGAAATCACGTGGGCCCCACCCGGAAATCACGTGGGCCCCACGGGGAAATCACGTGGGCCCCACCCGGAAATCACGTGGGCCCCACGGGGCAATCACGTGGGCCCCCAGGGGAAATCACGTGGGCCCCACCCGGAAATCACGTGGGCCCCACCCGGAAATCACGTGGGCCCCACCCGGAAATCACGTGGGCCCCACGGGGAAATCACGTGGGCCCCACCCGGAGATCACGTGGGCCCCACCCGGAAATCACGTGGGCCCCACCCGGAAATCACGTGGGCCCCACCCGGAAATCACGTGGGCCCCACCCGGAAATCACGTGGGCCCCACCCGGAAATCACGTGGGCCCCACACGGAAATCACGTGGGGCCCACCCGGAAATCACGTGGGGCCCACCCGGAAATCACGTGGGCCCCACCCGGAAATCACGTGGGCCCCACGGGGAAATCACGTAGGCCCCACCCGGAAATCACGTGGGCCCCACCCGGAAATCACGTGGGCCCCACGGGGAAATCACGTGGGCCCCCAGGGGAAATCACGTGGGCCCCACCCGGAAATCACGTGGGCCCCACCCGGAAATCACGTGGGCCCCACGGGGAAATCACGTGGGCCCCACCCGGAAATCACGTGGGCCCCACCCGGAAATCACGTGGGCCCCCAGGGGAAATCACGTGTGCCCCACGGGGAAATCACGTGGGCCCCACCCGGAAATCACGTGGGCCCCACCCGGAAATCACGTGGGCCCCACCCGGAAATCACGTGGGCCCCACCCGGAAATCACGTGGGCCCCACCCGGAAATCACGTGGGCCCCACCCGGAAATCACGTGGGCCCCCAGGGGAAATCACGTGGGCCCCACCCGGAAATCACGTGGGCCCCACCCGGAAATCACGTGGGGCCCACCCGGAAATCACGTGGGCCCCACCCGGAAATCACGTGGGCCCCACCCGGAAATCACGTGGGCCCCACCCGGAAATCACGTGGGCCCCAAGCGGAAATCTCGTGGGCCCCACCCGGAAATCACGTGGGCCCCACGGGGAAATCACGTGGGCCCCACCCGGAAATCACGTGGGGCCCACCCGGAAATCACCTGGGCCCCACGGGGAAATCACGTGGGCCCCACCCGGAAATCACGTGGGCCCCACCCGGAAATCTCGTGGGCCCCACCCGGAAATCACGTGGGCCCCACCCGGAAATCACGTGGGCCCCACCCGGAAATCTCGTGAGCCCCACCCGGAAATCACGTGGGCCCCACGGGGAAATCACGTGGGCCCCACCCGGAAATCACGTGGGGCCCACCCGGAAATCACGTGGGCCCCACGGGGAAATCACGTGGGCCCCACCCGGAAATCACGTGGGCCCCACGGGGAAATCACGTGGGCCCCCAGGGGAAATCACGTGGGCCCCACCCGGAAATCACGTGGGCCCCACCCGGAAATCATGTGGGCCCCACCCGGAAATCACGTGGGCCCCACGGGGAAATCACGTGGGCCCCACCCGGAGATCACGTGGGCCCCACCCGGAAATCACGTGGGCCCCACCCGGAAATCACGTGGGCCCCACCCGGAAATCACGTGGGCCCCACCCGGAAATCACGTGGGCCCCACCCGGAAATCACGTGGGCCACACCCGGAAATCACGTGGGCCACACCCGGAAATCACGTGGGCCCCACCCGGAAATCACGTGGGGCCCACCCGGAAATCACGTGGGCCCCACCCGGAAATCACGTGGGCCCCACGGGGAAATCACGTGGGCCCCACCCGGAAATCATGTGGGCCCCACCCGGAAATCACGTGGGCCCCACCCGGAAATCACGTGGGCCCCAGGGGAAATCACGTGGGCCCCACCCGGAAATCACGTGGGCCCCACCCGGAAATCACGTGGGCCCCACCCGGAAATCACGTGGGCCCCACGGGGAAATCACGTGGGCCCCACCCGGAAATCACGTGGGCCCCACCCGGAAATCACGTGGGCCTCACGGGGAAATCACGTGGGCCCCACCCGGAAATCAGGTGGGCCCCACCCGGAAATCACGTGGGCCCCACGGGGAAATCACGTGGGCCCCCAGCGGAAATCACATGGGCCCCACCCGGAAATCACGTGGGCCCCACCCGGAAATCACGTGGGCCCCACCCGGAAATCACGTGGGCCCCACCCGGAAATCACGTGGGCCCCACCCGGAAATCACGTGGGCCCCACCCGGAAATCACGTGGGCCCCCAGGGGAAATCACGTGGGCCCCACCCGGAAATCACGTGGGCCCCACCCGGAAATCACGTGGGCCCCACGGGGAAATCACGTGGGCCCCACCCGGAAATCACGTGGGCCCCACCCGGAAATCACGTGGGCCCCACCCGGAAATCACGTGGGCCCCACCCGGAAATCACGTGGGCCCCACGGGGAAATCACGTGGGCCCCACCTGGAAATCACGTGGGCCCCACCCGATAATCACGTGGGCCCCACCCGGAAATCACGTGGGCCCCACCCGGAAATCACGTGGGCCCCACCCGGAAATCACGTGGGCCCCACCCGGAAATCACGTGGGCCCCACCGGGAAATCACGTGGGCCCCACCCGGAAATCACGTGGGCCCCACCCGGAAATCACGTGGGCCCCACGGGGAAATCACGTGGGCCCCACCCGGAAATCACGTGGGCCCCACCCGGAAATCACGTGGGCCCCACCCGGAAATCACGTGGGCCCCAGGGGAAATCACGTGGGCCCCACCCGGAAATCACGTGGGCCCCACCCGGAAATCACGTGGGCCCCACCCGGAAATCACGTGGGCCCCACGGGGAAATCACGTGGGCCCCATCCGGAAATCACGTGGGCCCCACCCGGAAATCACGTGGGCCCCACCCGGAAATCACGTGGGCCCCACCCGGAAATCACGTGGGCCCCACCCGGAAATCACGTGGGCCCCACCCGGAAATCACGTGGGCCCCACCCGGAAATCACGTGGGCCCCACGGGGAAATCACGTGGGCCCCACCCGGAAATCACGTGGGCCCCACGGGGCAATCACGTGGGCCCCCAGGGGAAATCACGTGGGCCCCACCCGGAAATCACGTGGGCCCCACCCGGAAATCACGTGGGCCCCACCCGGAAATCACGTGGGCCCCACGGGGAAATCACGTGGGCCCCACCCGGAGATCACGTGGGCCCCACCCGGAAATCACGTGGGCCCCACCCGGAAATCACGTGGGCCCCACCCGGAAATCACGTGGGCCCCACCCGGAAATCACGTGGGCCCCACCCGGAAATCACGTGGGCCCCACACGGAAATCACGTGGGGCCCACCCGGAAATCACGTGGGGCCCACCCGGAAATCACGTGGGCCCCACCCGGAAATCACGTGGGCCCCACGGGGAAATCACGTAGGCCCCACCCGGAAATCACGTGGGCCCCACCCGGAAATCACGTGGGCCCCACGGGGAAATCACGTGGGCCCCCAGGGGAAATCACGTGGGCCCCACCCGGAAATCACGTGGGCCCCACCCGGAAATCACGTGGGCCCCACGGGGAAATCACGTGGGCCCCACCCGGAAATCACGTGGGCCCCACCCGGAAATCACGTGGGCCCCCAGGGGAAATCACGTGTGCCCCACGGGGAAATCACGTGGGCCCCACCCGGAAATCACGTGGGCCCCACCCGGAAATCACGTGGGCCCCACCCGGAAATCACGTGGGCCCCACCCGGAAATCACGTGGGCCCCACCCGGAAATCACGTGGGCCCCACCCGGAAATCACGTGGGCCCCCAGGGGAAATCACGTGGGCCCCACCCGGAAATCACGTGGGCCCCACCCGGAAATCACGTGGGGCCCACCCGGAAATCACGTGGGCCCCACCCGGAAATCACGTGGGCCCCACCCGGAAATCACGTGGGCCCCACCCGGAAATCACGTGGGCCCCAAGCGGAAATCTCGTGGGCCCCACCCGGAAATCACGTGGGCCCCACGGGGAAATCACGTGGGCCCCACCCGGAAATCACGTGGGGCCCACCCGGAAATCACCTGGGCCCCACGGGGAAATCACGTGGGCCCCACCCGGAAATCACGTGGGCCCCACCCGGAAATCTCGTGGGCCCCACCCGGAAATCACGTGGGCCCCACCCGGAAATCACGTGGGCCCCACCCGGAAATCTCGTGAGCCCCACCCGGAAATCACGTGGGCCCCACGGGGAAATCACGTGGGCCCCACCCGGAAATCACGTGGGGCCCACCCGGAAATCACGTGGGCCCCACGGGGAAATCACGTGGGCCCCACCCGGAAATCACGTGGGCCCCACGGGGAAATCACGTGGGCCCCCAGGGGAAATCACGTGGGCCCCACCCGGAAATCACGTGGGCCCCACCCGGAAATCATGTGGGCCCCACCCGGAAATCACGTGGGCCCCACGGGGAAATCACGTGGGCCCCACCCGGAGATCACGTGGGCCCCACCCGGAAATCACGTGGGCCCCACCCGGAAATCACGTGGGCCCCACCCGGAAATCACGTGGGCCCCACCCGGAAATCACGTGGGCCCCACCCGGAAATCACGTGGGCCACACCCGGAAATCACGTGGGCCACACCCGGAAATCACGTGGGCCCCACCCGGAAATCACGTGGGGCCCACCCGGAAATCACGTGGGCCCCACCCGGAAATCACGTGGGCCCCACGGGGAAATCACGTGGGCCCCACCCGGAAATCATGTGGGCCCCACCCGGAAATCACGTGGGCCCCACCCGGAAATCACGTGGGCCCCAGGGGAAATCACGTGGGCCCCACCCGGAAATCACGTGGGCCCCACCCGGAAATCACGTGGGCCCCACCCGGAAATCACGTGGGCCCCACGGGGAAATCACGTGGGCCCCACCCGGAAATCACGTGGGCCCCACCCGGAAATCACGTGGGCCCCACCCGGAAATCACGTGGGCCCCACCCGGAAATCACGTGGGCCCCACCCGGAAATCACGTGGGCCCCACCCGGAAATCACGTGGGCCCCACGGGGAAATCACGTGGGCCCCACCCGGAAATCAGGTGGGCCCCACCCGGAAATCACGTGGGCCCCACGGGGAAATCACGTGGGCCCCCAGGGGAAATCACATGGGCCCCACCCGGAAATCACGTGGGCCCCACCCGGAAATCACGTGGGCCCCACCCGGAAATCACGTGGGCCCCACCCGGAAATCACGTGGGCCCCACCCGGAAATCACGTGGGCCCCACCCGGAAATCACGTGGGCCCCCAGGGGAAATCACGTGGGCCCCACCCGGAAATCACGTGGGCCCCACCCGGAAATCACGTGGGCCCCACGGGGAAATCACGTGGGCCCCACCCGGAAATCACGTGGGCCCCACCCGGAAATCACGTGGGCCCCACCCGGAAATCACGTGGGCCCCACCCGGAAATCACGTGGGCCCCACGGGGAAATCACGTGGGCCCCACCTGGAAATCACGTGGGCCCCACCCGATAATCACGTGGGCCCCACCCGGAAATCACGTGGGCCCCACCCGGAAATCACGTGGGCCCCACCCGGAAATCACGTGGGCCCCACCCGGAAATCACGTGGGCCCCACCGGGAAATCACGTGGGCCCCACCCGGAAATCACGTGGGCCCCACCCGGAAATCACGTGGGCCCCACCCGGAAATCACGTGGGCCCCACCCGGAAATCACGTGGGCCCCACCCGGAAATCTCGTGGGCCCCACCCGGAAATCACGTGGGCCCCACGGGGAAATCACGTGGGCCCCACCCGGAAATCACGTGGGGCCCACCCGGAAATCACGTGGGCCCCACGGGGAAATCACGTGGGCCCCACCCGGAAATCACGTGGGCCCCACCCGGAAATCTCGTGGGCCCCACCCGGAAATCACGTGGGCCCCACCCGGAAATCACGTGGGCCCCACGGGGAAATCACGTGGGCCCCACCCGGAAATCACGTGGGCCCCACCCGGAAATCACGTGGGCCCCACCCGGAAATCTCGTGGGCCCCACCCGGAAATCACGTGGGCCCCACCCGGAAATCACGTGGGCCCCACGGGGAAATCACGTGGGCCCCACCCGGAAATCACGTGGGCCCCACCCGGAAATCACGTGGGCCCCACCCGGAAATCACGTGGGCCCCACCCGGAAATCACGTGGGGCCCACCCGGAAATCACGTGGGGCCCACCCGGAAATCACGTGGGCCCCACCCGGAAATCACGTGGGCCCCACCCGGAAATCACGTGGGCCCCACCCGGAAATCACGTGGGCCCCACCCGGAAATCTCGTGGGGCCCACCCGGAAATCACGTGGGCCCCACGGGGAAATCACGTGGGCCCCACCCGGAAATCACGTGGGCCCCACCCGGAAATCACGTGGGCCACACCCGGAAATCACGTGGGCCACACCCGGAAATCACGTGGGCCACACCCGGAAATCACGTGGGCCCCACCCGGAAATCACGTGGGGCCCACCCGGAAATCACGTGGGCCCCACCCGGAAATCACGTGGGCCCCACGGGGAAATCACGTGGGCCCCACCCGGAAATCATGTGGGCCCCACCCGGAAATCACGTGGGCCCCACCCGGAAATCACGTGGGCCCCAGGGGAAATCACGTGGGCCCCACCCGGAAATCACGTGGGCCCCACCCGGAAATCACGTGGGCCCCACCCGGAAATCACGTGGGCCCCACGGGGAAATCACGTGGGCCCCACCCGGAAATCACGTGGGCCCCACCCGGAAATCACGTGGGCCTCACGGGGAAATCACGTGGGCCCCACCCGGAAATCAGGTGGGCCCCACCCGGAAATCACGTGGGCCCCACGGGGAAATCACGTGGGCCCCCAGCGGAAATCACATGGGCCCCACCCGGAAATCACGTGGGCCCCACCCGGAAATCACGTGGGCCCCACCCGGAAATCACGTGGGCCCCACCCGGAAATCACGTGGGCCCCACCCGGAAATCACGTGGGCCCCACCCGGAAATCACGTGGGCCCCCAGGGGAAATCACGTGGGCCCCACCCGGAAATCACGTGGGCCCCACCCGGAAATCACGTGGGCCCCACGGGGAAATCACGTGGGCCCCACCCGGAAATCACGTGGGCCCCACCCGGAAATCACGTGGGCCCCACCCGGAAATCACGTGGGCCCCACCCGGAAATCACGTGGGCCCCACGGGGAAATCACGTGGGCCCCACCTGGAAATCACGTGGGCCCCACCCGATAATCACGTGGGCCCCACCCGGAAATCACGTGGGCCCCACCCGGAAATCACGTGGGCCCCACCCGGAAATCACGTGGGCCCCACCCGGAAATCACGTGGGCCCCACCGGGAAATCACGTGGGCCCCACCCGGAAATCACGTGGGCCCCACCCGGAAATCACGTGGGCCCCACGGGGAAATCACGTGGGCCCCACCCGGAAATCACGTGGGCCCCACCCGGAAATCACGTGGGCCCCACCCGGAAATCACGTGGGCCCCAGGGGAAATCACGTGGGCCCCACCCGGAAATCACGTGGGCCCCACCCGGAAATCACGTGGGCCCCACCCGGAAATCACGTGGGCCCCACGGGGAAATCACGTGGGCCCCATCCGGAAATCACGTGGGCCCCACCCGGAAATCACGTGGGCCCCACCCGGAAATCACGTGGGCCCCACCCGGAAATCACGTGGGCTCCACCCGGAAATCACGTGGGCCCCACCCGGAAATCACGTGGGCCCCACCCGGAAATCACGTGGGCCCCACGGGGAAATCACGTGGGCCCCACCCGGAAATCACGTGGGCCCCACGGGGCAATCACGTGGGCCCCCAGGGGAAATCACGTGGGCCCCACCCGGAAATCACGTGGGCCCCACCCGGAAATCACGTGGGCCCCACCCGGAAATCACGTGGGCCCCACGGGGAAATCACGTGGGCCCCACCCGGAGATCACGTGGGCCCCACCCGGAAATCACGTGGGCCCCACCCGGAAATCACGTGGGCCCCACCCGGAAATCACGTGGGCCCCACCCGGAAATCACGTGGGCCCCACCCGGAAATCACGTGGGCCCCACACGGAAATCACGTGGGGCCCACCCGGAAATCACCTGGGGCCCACCCGGAAATCACGTGGGCCCCACCCGGAAATCACGTGGGCCCCACGGGGAAATCACGTAGGCCCCACCCGGAAATCACGTGGGCCCCACCCGGAAATCACGTGGGCCCCACGGGGAAATCACGTGGGCCCCCAGGGGAAATCACGTGGGCCCCACCCGGAAATCACGTGGGCCCCACCCGGAAATCACGTGGGCCCCACGGGGAAATCACGTGGGCCCCACCCGGAAATCACGTGGGCCCCACCCGGAAATCACGTGGGCCCCCAGGGGAAATCACGTGTGCCCCACGGGGAAATCACGTGGGCCCCACCCGGAAATCACGTGGGCCCCACCCGGAAATCACGTGGGCCCCACCCGGAAATCACGTGGGCCCCACCCGGAAATCACGTGGGCCCCACCCGGAAATCACGTGGGCCCCACCCGGAAATCACGTGGGCCCCCAGGGGAAATCACGTGGGCCCCACCCGGAAATCACGTGGGCCCCACCCGGAAATCACGTGGGGCCCACCCGGAAATCACGTGGGCCCCACCCGGAAATCACGTGGGCCCCACCCGGAAATCACGTGGGCCCCACCCGGAAATCACGTGGGCCCCAAGCGGAAATCTCGTGGGCCCCACCCGGAAATCACGTGGGCCCCACGGGGAAATCACGTGGGCCCCACCCGGAAATCACGTGGGGCCCACCCGGAAATCACCTGGGCCCCACGGGGAAATCACGTGGGCCCCACCCGGAAATCACGTGGGCCCCACCCGGAAATCTCGTGGGCCCCACCCGGAAATCACGTGGGCCCCACCCGGAAATCACGTGGGCCCCACCCGGAAATCTCGTGAGCCCCACCCGGAAATCACGTGGGCCCCACGGGGAAATCACGTGGGCCCCACCCGGAAATCACGTGGGGCCCACCCGGAAATCACGTGGGCCCCACGGGGAAATCACGTGGGCCCCACCCGGAAATCACGTGGGCCCCACGGGGAAATCACGTGGGCCCCCAGGGGAAATCACGTGGGCCCCACCCGGAAATCACGTGGGCCCCACCCGGAAATCATGTGGGCCCCACCCGGAAATCACGTGGGCCCCACGGGGAAATCACGTGGGCCCCACCCGGAGATCACGTGGGCCCCACCCGGAAATCACGTGGGCCCCACCCGGAAATCACGTGGGCCCCACCCGGAAATCACGTGGGCCCCACCCGGAAATCACGTGGGCCCCACCCGGAAATCACGTGGGCCACACCCGGAAATCACGTGGGCCACACCCGGAAATCACGTGGGCCCCACCCGGAAATCACGTGGGGCCCACCCGGAAATCACGTGGGCCCCACCCGGAAATCACGTGGGCCCCACGGGGAAATCACGTGGGCACCACCCGGAAATCATGTGGGCCCCACCCGGAAATCACGTGGGCCCCACCCGGAAATCACGTGGGCCCCAGGGGAAATCACGTGGGCCCCACCCGGAAATCACGTGGGCCCCACCCGGAAATCACGTGGGCCCCACCCGGAAATCACGTGGGCCCCACGGGGAAATCACGTGGGCCCCACCCGGAAATCACGTGGGCCCCACCCGGAAATCACGTGGGCCCCACCCGGAAATCACGTGGGCCCCACCCGGAAATCACGTGGGCCCCACCCGGAAATCACGTGGGCCCCACCCGGAAATCACGTGGGCCCCACGGGGAAATCACGTGGGCCCCACCCGGAAATCAGGTGGGCCCCACCCGGAAATCACGTGGGCCCCACGGGGAAATCACGTGGGCCCCCAGGGGAAATCACATGGGCCCCACCCGGAAATCACGTGGGCCCCACCCGGAAATCACGTGGGCCCCACCCGGAAATCACGTGGGCCCCACCCGGAAATCACGTGGGCCCCACCCGGAAATCACGTGGGCCCCACCCGGAAATCACGTGGGCCCCCAGGGGAAATCACGTGGGCCCCACCCGGAAATCACGTGGGCCCCACCCGGAAATCACGTGGGCCCCACGGGGAAATCACGTGGGCCCCACCCGGAAATCACGTGGGCCCCACCCGGAAATCACGTGGGCCCCACCCGGAAATCACGTGGGCCCCACCCGGAAATCACGTGGGCCCCACGGGGAAATCACGTGGGCCCCACCTGGAAATCACGTGGGCCCCACCCGATAATCACGTGGGCCCCACCCGGAAATCACGTGGGCCCCACCCGGAAATCACGTGGGCCCCACCCGGAAATCACGTGGGCCCCACCCGGAAATCACGTGGGCCCCACCGGGAAATCACGTGGGCCCCACCCGGAAATCACGTGGGCCCCACCCGGAAATCACGTGGGCCCCACCCGGAAATCACGTGGGCCCCACCCGGAAATCACGTGGGCCCCACCCGGAAATCTCGTGGGCCCCACCCGGAAATCACGTGGGCCCCACGGGGAAATCACGTGGGCCCCACCCGGAAATCACGTGGGGCCCACCCGGAAATCACGTGGGCCCCACGGGGAAATCACGTGGGCCCCACCCGGAAATCACGTGGGCCCCACCCGGAAATCTCGTGGGCCCCACCCGGAAATCACGTGGGCCCCACCCGGAAATCACGTGGGCCCCACGGGGAAATCACGTGGGCCCCACCCGGAAATCACGTGGGCCCCACCCGGAAATCACGTGGGCCCCACCCGGAAATCTCGTGGGCCCCACCCGGAAATCACGTGGGCCCCACCCGGAAATCACGTGGGCCCCACGGGGAAATCACGTGGGCCCCACCCGGAAATCACGTGGGCCCCACCCGGAAATCACGTGGGCCCCACCCGGAAATCACGTGGGCCCCACCCGGAAATCACGTGGGGCCCACCCGGAAATCACGTGGGCCCCACGGGGAAATCACGTGGGCCCCACCCGGAAATCACGTGGGCCCCACCCGGAAATCACGTGGGCCCCACCCGGAAATCACGTGGGCCCCACACAGAAATCACGTGGGCCCCACCCGGAAATCACGTGGGCCCCACGGGGAAATCACGTGGGCCCCACCCGGAAATCACGTGGGCCCCACCCGGAAATCACGTGGGCCCCACCCGGAAATCACGTGGGCCCCACCCGGAAATCACGTGGGCCCCACCCGGAAATCACGTGGGCCCCACCCGGAAATCTCGTGGGGCCCACCCGGAAATCACGTGGGCCCCACGGGGAAATCACGTGGGCCCCACCCGGAAATCACGTGGGCCCCACCCGGAAATCACGTGGGCCCCACCCGGAAATCACGTGGGCCCCACCCGGAAATCACGTGGGCCCCACCCGGAAATCACGTGGGCCCCACCCGGAAATCACGTGGGCCCCACCCGGAAATCACGTGGGCCCCATGGGGAAATCACGTGGGCCCCACCCGGAAATCACGTGGGCCCCACCCGGAAATCACGTGGGCCCCACCCGGAAATCACGTGGGGCCCACCCGGAAATCACGTGGGCCCCACCCGGAAATCACGTGGGCCCCACCCGGAAATCACGTGGGCCCCACCCGGAAATCACGTGGGCCCCACCCGGAAATGACGTGGTCCCCACCCGGAAATCACGTGGGCCCCACCCTGAAATCACGTGGGCCCCACGGGGAAATCACGTGGGCCCCACCCGGAAATCACGTGGGCCCCACCCGGAAATCACGTGGGCCCCACCCGGAAATCACGTGGGCCCCACCCGGAAATCACGTGGGCCCCACGGGGAAATCACGTGGGCCCCACCCGGAAATCACGTGGGCCCCACGGGGAAATCACGTGGGCCCCCAGGGGAAATCACGTGGGCCCCACCCGGAAATCACGTGGGCCCCACCCGGAAATCACGTGGGCCCCACCCGGAAATCACGTGGGCCCCACGGGGAAATCACGTGGGCCCCACCCGGAGATCACGTGGGCCCCACCCGGAAATCACGTGGGCCCCACCCGGAAATCACGTGGGCCCCACCCGGAAATCACGTGGGCCCCACCCGGAAATCACGTGGGCCCCACCCGGAAATCACGTGGGCCCCACCCGGAAATCACGTGGGGCCCACCCGGAAATCACGTGGGGCCCACCCGGAAATCACGTGGGCCCCACCCGGAAATCACGTGGGCCCCACCCGGAAATCACGTGGGCCCCACCCGGAAATCACGTGGGCCCCACCCGGAAATCACGTGGGCCCCACCCGGAAATCACGTGGGCCCCACCCGGAAATCTCGTGGGCCCCACCCGGAAATCACGTGGGCCCCACCCGGAAATCACGTGGGCCCCACCCGGAAATCACGTGGGCCCCACGGGGAAATCACGTGGGCCCCACCCGGAAATCACGTGGGCCCCACCCGGAAATCACGTGGGCCCCACCCGGAAATCACGTGGGCCCCACCCGGAAATCACGTGGGCCCCACCCGGAAATCACGTGGGCCCCACCCGGAAATCACGTGGGCCCCACGGGGAAATCACGTGGGCCCCACCCGGAAATCAGGTGGGCCCCACCCGGAAATCACGTGGGCCCCACGGGGAAATCACGTGGGCCCCCAGGGGAAATCACGTGGGCCCCACGGGGAAATCACGTGGGCCCCACCCGGAAATCACGTGGGCCCCACCCGGAAATCACGTGGGCCCCACCCGGAAATCACGTGGGCCCCACCCGGAAATCACGTGGGCCCCCAGGGGAAATCACGTGGGCCCCACCCGGAAATCACGTGGGCCCCACCCGGAAATCACGTGGGCTCCACGGGGAAATCACGTGGGCCCCACCCGGAAATCACGTGGGCCCCACCCGGAAATCACGTGTGCCCCACCCGGAAATCACGTGGGCCCCACCCGGAAATCACGTGGGCCCCACGGGGAAATCACGTGGGCCCCACCTGGAAATCACGTGGGCCCCACCCGATAATCACGTGGGCCCCACCCGGAAATCACGTGGGCCCCACCCGGAAATCACGTGGGCCCCACCCGGAAATCACGTGGGGCCCACCCAGAAATCACGTGGGCCCCACCGGGAAATCACGTGGGCCCCACCCGGAAATCACGTGGGCCCCACCCGGAAATCACGTGGGCCCCACCCGGAAATCACGTGGGCCCCACCCGGAAATCACGTGGGCCCCACCCGGAAATCTCGTGGGCCCCACCCGGAAATCACGTGGGCCCAAGGGGAAATCACGTGGGCCCCACCCGGAAATCACGTGGGGCCCACCCGGAAATCACGTGGGCCCCACGGGGAAATCACGTGGGCCCCACCCGGAAATCACGTGGGCCCCACCCGGAAATCTCGTGGGCCCCACCCGGAAATCACGTGGGGCCCACCCGGAAATCACGTGGGCCCCACCCGGAAATCACGTGGGCCCCACCCGGAAATCACGTGGGCCCCACCCGGAAACCACGAGGGCCCCACCCGGAAATCACGTGGGCCCCACCCGGAAATCACGTGGGCCCCACCCGGAAATCACGTGGGCCCCACCCGGAAATCACGTTTGCCCCACCCGGAAATCACGTTTGCCCCACCCGGAAATCACGTGGGCCCCACCCGGAAATCACGTGGGCCCCACCCGGAAATCACGTGGGCCCCACCCGGAAATCACGTGGGCCCCACCCGGAAATCACGTGGGCCCCACCCGGAAATCACGTGGGGCCCACCCGGAAATCACGTGGGCCCCACCCGGAAATCACGTGGGCCCCACGGGGAAATCACGTACGCCCCCAGGGGAAATCACGTGGGCCCCCAGGGGAAATCACGTGGGCCCCACCCGGAAATCACGTGGGCCACACCCGGAAATCACGTGGGCCCCACGGGGAAATCACATGGGCCCCACGGGGAAATCACGTGGGCCCCACGGGGAAATCACGTGGGCCCCCAGGGGAAATCACGTGGGCCCCACGGGGAAATCACGTGGGACCCACCCGGAAATCACGTGGGCCCCACCCGGAAATTACGTGGGCCCCACGGGGAAATCACGTGGGCCCCAAGGGGAAATCACGTGGGCCCCACGGGGAAATCTCGTGGGCCCCACCCGGAAATCACGTGGGCCCCACCCGGAAATCACGTGGGCCCCACCCGGAAATCTCGTGGGCCCCACCCGGAAATCACGTGGGCCCCACCCGGAAATCACGTGGGCCCCACCCGGAAATCTCGTGGGCCCCACCCGGAAATCACGTGGGCCCCACCCGGAAATCACGTGGGCCCCACCCGGAAATCACGTGGGCCCCACCCGGAAATCACGTGGGCCCCACCCGGAAATCACGTGGGCCCCACCCGGAAATCACGTGGGCCCCACCCGGAAATCTCGTGGGCCCCACCCGGAAATCACGTGGGCCCCACGGGGAAATCACGTGGGCCCCACCCGGAAATCACGTGGGGCCCACCCGGAAATCACGTGGGCCCCACCCGGAAATCACGTGGGCCCCACCCGGAAATCACGTGGGCCCCCAGGGGAAATCACGTGGGCCCCACCCGGAAATCACGTGGGCCCCACCCGGAAATCACGTGGGCCCCACCCGGAAATCACGTGGGCCCCACCCGGAAATCACGTGGGCCCCACCCGGAAATCACGTGGGCCCCACACGGAAATCACGTGGGCCCCACCCGGAAATCACGTGGGCCCCACCCGGAAATCACGTGGGCCCCACGGGGAAATCACGTGGGCCCCACCCGGAAATCACGTGGGCCCCACCCGGAAATCACGTGGGCCCCACCCGGAAATCACGTGGGCCCCATCCGGAAATCACGTGGGCCCCCAGGGGAAATCACGTGGGCCCCACCCGGAAATCACGTGGGCCCCACCCGGAAATCACGTGGGGCCCACCCGGAAATCACGTGGGCCCCACGGGGAAATCACGTGGGCCCCACCCGGAAATCACGTGGGCCCCACCCGGAAATCACTTGGGGCCCACCCGGAAATCACGTGGGGCCCACCCAGAAATCACGTGGGCCCCACGGGGAAATCACGTGGGCCCCACCCGGAAATCACGTGGGCCCCACCCGGAAATCACGTGGGCCCCACCCGGAAATCACGTGGGCCCCACCAGGAAATCACGTGGGCCCCACCCGGAAATCACGTGGGCCCCACCCGGAAATCACGTGGGCCCCACCCGGAAATCACGTGGGCCCCCAGGGGAAATCACGTGGGCCCCACCCGGAAATCACGTGGGCCCCACCCGGAAATCACGTGGGCCCCACCCGGAAATCACGTGGGCCCCACCCGGAAATCACGTGGGCCCCACCCGGAAATCAGGTGGGCCCCACCCGGAAATCACGTGGGCCCCACGGGGAAATCACGTGGGCCCCACCCGGAAATCACGTGGGCCCCACCCGGAAATCACGTGGGCCCCACCCGGAAATCACGTGGGGCCCACCCGGAAATCACGTGGGCCCCACCCGGAAATCACGTGGGCCCCACCCGGAAATGACGTGGTCCCCACCCGGAAATCACGTGGGCCCCACCCTGAAATCACGTGGGCCCCACGGGGAAATCACGTGGGCCCCCCCCGGAAATCACGTGGGCCCCACCCGGAAATCACGTGGGCCCCACCCGGAAATCACGTGGGCCCCACCCGGAAATCACGTGGGACCCACCCGGAAATCACGTGGGCCCCACCCGGAAATCACGTGGGCCCCACCCGGAAATCACGTGGGCCCCACCCGGAAATCACGTGGGCCCCACCCGGAAATCACGTGGGCCCCACCCGGAAATCACGTGGGCCCCACGGGGAAATCACGCGGGCCCCACCCGGAAATCACGTGGGCCCCACCCGGAAATCACGTGGGCCCCACCCGGAAATCACGTGGGCCCCCAGGGGAAATCACGTGGGCCCCACCCGGAAATCACGTGGGCCCCACCCGGAAATCACGTGGGCCCCACCCGGAAATCACGTGGGCCCCACCCGGAAATCACGTGGGCCCCACCCGGAAATCACGTGGGCCCCACCCGGAAATCACGTGGGCCCCACCCGGAAATCACGTGTGCCCCACGGGGAAATCACGTGGGCCCCTCCCGGAAATCACGTGGGCCCCACCCGGAAATCACGTGGGCCCCACCCGGAAATCACGTGGGCCCCACCCGGAAATCACGTGGGCCCCACGGGGAAATCACGTGGGCCCCACCCGGAAATCACGTGGGCCCCACCCGGAAATCACGTGGGCCCCACCCGGAAATCACGTGGGCCCCACCCGGAAATCACGTGGGCCCCCAGGGGAAATCACGTGGGCCCCACCCGGAAATCACGTGGGCCCCACCCGGAAATCACGTGGGGCCCACCCGGAAATCACGTGGGCCCCACGGGGAAATCACGTGGGCCCCACCCGGAAATCACGTGGGCCCCACCCGGAAATCACTTGGGGCCCACCCGGAAATCACGTGGGGCCCACCCGGAAATCACGTGGGCCCCACGGGGAAATCACGTGGGCCCCACCCGGAAATCACGTGGGACCTACCCGGAAATCACGTGGACCCACCCGGAAATCACGTGGGCCCCACCAGGAAATCACGTGGGCCCCACCCGGAAATCACGTGGGCCCCAACCGGAAATCACGTGGGCCCCACCCGGAAATCACGTGGGCCCCCAGGGGAAATCACGTGGGCCCCACCCGGAAATCACGTGGGCCCCACCCGGATATCACGTGGGGCCCACCCGGAAATCACGTGGGCCCCACGGGGAAATCACGTGGGCCCCGCCCGGAAATCACGTGGGCCCCACCCGGAAATCACGTGGGCCCCACCCGGAAATCACGTGGGCCCCACGGGGAAATCACGTGGGCCCCACCCGGAAATCACGTGGGCCCCACCCGGAAATCACGTGGGCCCCACCCGGAAATCACGTGGGCCCCCAGGGGAAATCACGTGGGCCCCACCCGGAAATCACGTTTGCCCCACCCGGAAATCACGTGGGCCCCACCCGGAAATCACGTGGGCCCCACCCGGAAATCACGTGGGCCCCACCCGGAAATCACGTGGGCCCCACCCGGAAATCACGTGGGCCCCACCCGGAAATCACGTGGGGCCCACCCGGAAATCACGTGGGCCCCACCCGGAAATCACGTGGGCCCCACGGGGAAATCACGTACGCCCCCAGGGGAAATCACGTGGGCCCCCAGGGGAAATCACGTGGGCCCCACCCGGAAATCACGTGGGCCCCACCCGGAAATCACGTGGGCCCCACGGGGAAATCACATGGGCCCCACGGGGAAATCACGTGGGCCCCACGGGGAAATCACGTGGGCCCCCAGGGGAAATCACGTGGGCCCCACGGGGAAATCACGTGGGACCCACCCGGAAATCACGTGGGCCCCACCCGGAAATTACGTGGGCCCCACGGGGAAATCACGTGGGCCCCAAGGGGAAATCACGTGGGCCCCACGGGGAAATCTCGTGGGCCCCACCCGGAAATCACGTGGGCCCCACCCGGAAATCACGTGGGCCCCACCCGGAAATCTCGTGGGCCCCACCCGGAAATCACGTGGGCCCCACCCGGAAATCACGTGGGCCCCACCCGGAAATCTCGTGGGCCCCACCCGGAAATCACGTGGGCCCCACCCGGAAATCACGTGGGCCCCACCCGGAAATCACGTGGGCCCCACCCGGAAATCACGTGGGCCCCACCCGGAAATCACGTGGGCCCCACCCGGAAATCACGTGGGCCCCACCCGGAAATCTCGTGGGCCCCACCCGGAAATCACGTGGGCCCCACGGGGAAATCACGTGGGCCCCACCCGGAAATCACGTGGGGCCCACCCGGAAATCACGTGGGCCCCACCCGGAAATCACGTGGGCCCCACCCGGAAATCACGTGGGCCCCCAGGGGAAATCACGTGGGCCCCACCCGGAAATCACGTGGGCCCCACCCGGAAATCACGTGGGCCCCACCCGGAAATCACGTGGGCCCCACCCGGAAATCACGTGGGCCGCACCCGGAAATCACGTGGGCCCCACCCGGAAATCACGTGGGCCCCACCCGGAGATCACGTGGGCCCCACCCGGAACTCACGTGGGCCCCACCCGGAAATCACGTGGGCCCCACCCGGAAATCACGTGGGCCCCACCCGGAAATCACGTGGGCCCCACGGGGAAATCACGTGGGCCCCACCCGGAAATCACGTGGGCCCCACCCGGAAATCACGTGGGCCCCACGGGGAAATCACGTGGGCCCCCAGGGGAAATCACGTGGGCCCCACCCGGAAATCACGTGGGCCCTACCCGGAAATCACGTGGGCCCTACCCGGAAATCACGTGGGCCCCACGGGGAAATCACGTGGGCCCCACCCGGAAATCACGTGGGCCCCACCCGGAAATCACGTGGGCCCCACCCGGAAATCACGTGGGCCCCACCCGGAAATCACGTGGGCCCCACCCGGAAATCACGTGGGCCCCACCCGGAAATCAGGTGGGCCCCACCCGGAAATCACGTGGGCCCCACGGGGAAATCACGTGGGCCCTCAGGGGAAATCACGTGGGCCCCACCCGGAAATCACGTGGGCCCCACCCGGAAATCACGTGGGCCCCACCCGGAAATCACGTGGGCCCCACCCGGAAATCACGTGGGCCCCACCCGGAAATCACGTGGGCCCCACCCGGAAATCAGGTGGGCCCCACCCGGAAATCACGTGGGCCCCACGGGGAAATCACGTGGGCCCCACCCGGAAATCACGTGGGCCCCACCCGGAAATCACGTGGGCCCCACCCGGAAATCACGTGGGGCCCACCCGGAAATCACGTGGGCCCAACCCGGAAATCACGTGGGCCCCACCCGGAAATCACGTGGGCCCCACCCGGAAATGACGTGGTCCCCACCCGGAAATCACGTGGGCCCCACCCTGAAATCACGTGGGCCCCACGGGGAAATCACGTGGGCCCCACCCGGAAATCACGTGGGCCCCACCCGGAAATCACGTGGGCCCCACCCGGAAATCACGTGGGCCCCACCCGGAAATCACGTGGGCCCCACGGGGAAATCACGTGGGCCCCACCCGGAAATCACGTGGGCCCCACGGGGAAATCACGTGGGCCCCCAGGGGAAATCACGTGGGCCCCACCCGGAAATCACGTGGGCCCCACCCGGAAATCACGTGGGCCCCACCCGGAAATCACGTGGGCCCCACGGGGAAATCACGTGGGCCCCACCCGGAGATCACGTGGGCCCCACCCGGAAATCACGTGGGCCCCACCCGGAAATCACGTGGGCCCCACCCGGAAATCACGTGGGCCCCACCCGGAAATCACGTGGGCCCCACCCGGAAATCACGTGGGCCCCACCCGGAAATCACGTGGGACCCACCCGGAAATCACGTGGGGCCCACCCGGAAATCACGTGGGCCCCACCCGGAAATCACGTGGGCCCCACGGGGAAATCACGTGGGCCACACCCGGAAATCACGTGGGCCCCACCCGGAAATCACGTGGGCCCCACGGGGAAATCACGTGGGCCCCCAGGGGAAATCACGTGGGCCCCACCCGGAAATCACGTGGGCCCCACCCGGAAATCACGTGGGCCCCACCCGGAAATCACGTGGGCCCCACCCGGAAATCACGTGGGCCCCACCCGGAAATCACGTGGGCCCCACCCGGAAATCACGTGGGCCCCACCCGGAAATCACGTGGGCCCCACCCGGAAATCACGTGGGCCCCATGGGGAAATCACGTGGGCCCCACCCGGAAATCACGTGGGCCCCACCCGGAAATCACGTGGGCCCCACGGGGAAATCACGTGGGCCCCCAGGGGAAATCACGTGGGCCCCACCCGGAAATCACTTGGGCCCCACCCGGAAATCACGTGGGCCCCACCCGGAAATCACGTGGGCCCCACCCGGAAATCACGTGGGCCCCACCCGGAAATCACGTGGGCCCCCAGGGGAAATCACGTGGGCCCCACCCGGAAATCACGTGGGCCCCACCCGGAAATCACGTGGGCCCCACGGGGAAATCACGTGGGCCCCACCCGGAAATCACGTGGGCCCCACCCGGAAATCACGTGTGCCCCACCCGGAAATCACGTGGGCCCCACCCGGAAATCACGTGGGCCCCACGGGGAAATCACGTGGGCCCCACCCGGAAATCACGTGGGCCCCACCCGGAAATCACGTGGGCCCCACCCGGAAATCTCGTGGGCCCCACCCGGAAATCACGTGGGCCCCACCGGGAAATCACGTGGGCCCCACCCGGAAATCACGTGGGCCCCACCCGGAAATCACGTGGGCCCCACCCGGAAATCACGTGGGCCCCACCCGGAAATCACGTGGGCCCCACCCGGAAATCTCGTGGGCCCCACCCGGAAATCACGTGGGCCCCACGGGGAAATCACGTGGGCCCCACCCGGAAATCACGTGGGGCCCACCCGGAAATCACGTGGGCCCCACGGGGAAATCACGTGGGCCCCACCCGGAAATCACGTGGGCCCCACGGGGAAATCACGTGGGCCCCCAGGGGAAATCACGTGGGCCCCACCCGGAAATCACGTGGGCCCCACCCGGAAATCACGTGGGCCCCACCCGGAAATCACGTGGGCCCCACCCGGAAATCACGTGGGCCACACCCGGAAATCACGTGGGCCACACCCGGAAATCACGTGGGCCCCACCCGGAAATCACGTGGGGCCCACCCGGAAATCACGTGGGCCCCACCCGGAAATCACGTGGGCCCCACGGGGAAATCACGTGGGCCCCACCCGGAAATCACGTGGGCCCCACCCGGAAATCACGTGGGCCCCACCCGGAAATCACGTGGGCCCCAGGGGAAATCACGTGGGCCCCACCCGGAAATCACGTGGGCCCCACCCGGAAATCACGTGGGCCCCACCCGGAAATCACGTGGGCCCCACGGGGAAATCACGTGGGCCCCATCCGGAAATCACGTGGGCCCCACCCGGAAATCACGTGGGCCCCACCCGGAAATCACGTGGGCCCCACCCGGAAATCACGTGGGCCCCACCCGGAAATCACGTGGGCCCCACCCGGAAATCACGTGGGCCCCACGGGGAAATCACGTGGGCCCCACCCGGAAATCACGTGGGCCCCACGGGGCAATCACGTGGGCCCCCAGGGGAAATCACGTGGGCCCCACCCGGAAATCACGTGGGCCCCACCCGGAAATCACGTGGGCCCCACCCGGAAATCACGTGGGCCCCACGGGGAAATCACGTGGGCCCCACCCGGAGATCACGTGGGCCCCACCCGGAAATCACGTGGGCCCCACCCGGAAATCACGTGGGCCCCACCCGGAAATCACGTGGGCCCCACCCGGAAATCACGTGGGCCCCACCCGGAAATCACGTGGGCCCCACACGGAAATCACGTGGGGCCCACCCGGAAATCACGTGGGGCCCACCCGGAAATCACGTGGGCCCCACCCGGAAATCACGTGGGCCCCACGGGGAAATCACGTAGGCCCCACCCGGAAATCACGTGGGCCCCACCCGGAAATCACGTGGGCCCCACGGGGAAATCACGTGGGCCCCCAGGGGAAATCACGTGGGCCCCACCCGGAAATCACGTGGGCCCCACCCGGAAATCACGTGGGCCCCACGGGGAAATCACGTGGGCCCCACCCGGAAATCACGTGGGCCCCACCCGGAAATCACGTGGGCCCCCAGGGGAAATCACGTGTGCCCCACGGGGAAATCACGTGGGCCCCACCCGGAAATCACGTGGGCCCCACCCGGAAATCACGTGGGCCCCACCCGGAAATCACGTGGGCCCCACCCGGAAATCACGTGGGCCCCACCCGGAAATCACGTGGGCCCCACCCGGAAATCACGTGGGCCCCCAGGGGAAATCACGTGGGCCCCACCCGGAAATCACGTGGGCCCCACCCGGAAATCACGTGGGGCCCACCCGGAAATCACGTGGGCCCCACCCGGAAATCACGTGGGCCCCACCCGGAAATCACGTGGGCCCCACCCGGAAATCACGTGGGCCCCAAGCGGAAATCTCGTGGGCCCCACCCGGAAATCACGTGGGCCCCACGGGGAAATCACGTGGGCCCCACCCGGAAATCACGTGGGGCCCACCCGGAAATCACCTGGGCCCCACGGGGAAATCACGTGGGCCCCACCCGGAAATCACGTGGGCCCCACCCGGAAATCTCGTGGGCCCCACCCGGAAATCACGTGGGCCCCACCCGGAAATCACGTGGGCCCCACCCGGAAATCTCGTGAGCCCCACCCGGAAATCACGTGGGCCCCACGGGGAAATCACGTGGGCCCCACCCGGAAATCACGTGGGGCCCACCCGGAAATCACGTGGGCCCCACGGGGAAATCACGTGGGCCCCACCCGGAAATCACGTGGGCCCCACGGCGAAATCACGTGGGCCCCCAGGGGAAATCACGTGGGCCCCACCCGGAAATCACGTGGGCCCCACCCGGAAATCATGTGGGCCCCACCCGGAAATCACGTGGGCCCCACGGGGAAATCACGTGGGCCCCACCCGGAGATCACGTGGGCCCCACCCGGAAATCACGTGGGCCCCACCCGGAAATCACGTGGGCCCCACCCGGAAATCACGTGGGCCCCACCCGGAAATCACGTGGGCCCCACCCGGAAATCACGTGGGCCACACCCGGAAATCACGTGGGCCACACCCGGAAATCACGTGGGCCCCACCCGGAAATCACGTGGGGCCCACCCGGAAATCACGTGGGCCCCACCCGGAAATCACGTGGGCCCCACGGGGAAATCACGTGGGCCCCACCCGGAAATCATGTGGGCCCCACCCGGAAATCACGTGGGCCCCACCCGGAAATCACGTGGGCCCCAGGGGAAATCACGTGGGCCCCACCCGGAAATCACGTGGGCCCCACCCGGAAATCACGTGGGCCCCACCCGGAAATCACGTGGGCCCCACGGGGAAATCACGTGGGCCCCACCCGGAAATCACGTGGGCCCCACCCGGAAATCACGTGGGCCTCACGGGGAAATCACGTGGGCCCCACCCGGAAATCAGGTGGGCCCCACCCGGAAATCACGTGGGCCCCACGGGGAAATCACGTGGGCCCCCAGCGGAAATCACATGGGCCCCACCCGGAAATCACGTGGGCCCCACCCGGAAATCACGTGGGCCCCACCCGGAAATCACGTGGGCCCCACCCGGAAATCACGTGGGCCCCACCCGGAAATCACGTGGGCCCCACCCGGAAATCACGTGGGCCCCCAGGGGAAATCACGTGGGCCCCACCCGGAAATCACGTGGGCCCCACCCGGAAATCACGTGGGCCCCACGGGGAAATCACGTGGGCCCCACCCGGAAATCACGTGGGCCCCACCCGGAAATCACGTGGGCCCCACCCGGAAATCACGTGGGCCCCACCCGGAAATCACGTGGGCCCCACGGGGAAATCACGTGGGCCCCACCTGGAAATCACGTGGGCCCCACCCGATAATCACGTGGGCCCCACCCGGAAATCACGTGGGCCCCACCCGGAAATCACGTGGGCCCCACCCGGAAATCACGTGGGCCCCACCCGGAAATCACGTGGGCCCCACGGGGAAATCACGTGGGCCCCATCCGGAAATCACGTGGGCCCCACCCGGAAATCACGTGGGCCCCAGGGGAAATCACGTGGGCCCCACCCGGAAATCACGTGGGCCCCACCCGGAAATCACGTGGGCCCCACCCGGAAATCACGTGGGCCCCACGGGGAAATCACGTGGGCCCCACCCGGAAATCACGTGGGCCCCACCCGGAAATCACGTGGGCCCCACCCGGAAATCACGTGGGCCCCAGGGGAAATCACGTGGGCCCCACCCGGAAATCACGTGGGCCCCACCCGGAAATCACGTGGGCCCCACCCGGAAATCACGTGGGCCCCACGGGGAAATCACGTGGGCCCCATCCGGAAATCACGTGGGCCCCACCCGGAAATCACGTGGGCCCCACCCGGAAATCACGTGGGCCCCACCCGGAAATCACGTGGGCCCCACCCGGAAATCACGTGGGCCCCACCCGGAAATCACGTGGGCCCCACCCGGAAATCACGTGGGCCCCACGGGGAAATCACGTGGGCCCCACCCGGAAATCACGTGGGCCCCACGGGGCAATCACGTGGGCCCCCAGGGGAAATCACGTGGGCCCCACCCGGAAATCACGTGGGCCCCACCCGGAAATCACGTGGGCCCCACCCGGAAATCACGTGGGCCCCACGGGGAAATCACGTGGGCCCCACCCGGAGATCACGTGGGCCCCACCCGGAAATCACGTGGGCCCCACCCGGAAATCACGTGGGCCCCACCCGGAAATCACGTGGGCCCCACCCGGAAATCACGTGGGCCCCACCCGGAAATCACGTGGGCCCCACACGGAAATCACGTGGGCCCCACCCGGAAATCACGTTTGCCCCACCCGGAAATCACGTTTGCCCCACCCGGAAATCACGTGGGCCCCACCCGGAAATCACGTGGGCCCCACCCGGAAATCACGTGGGCCCCACCCGGAAATCACGTTTGCCCCACCCGGAAATCACGTTTGCCCCACCCGGAAATCACGTGGGCCCCACCCGGAAATCACGTGGGCCCCACCCGGAAATCACGTGGGCCCCACCCGGAAATCACGTGGGCCCCACCCGGAAATCACGTGGGCCCCACCCGGAAATCACGTGGGGCCCACCCGGAAATCACGTGGGCCCCACCCGGAAATCACGTGGGCCCCACGGGGAAATCACGTACGCCCCCAGGGGAAATCACGTGGGCCCCCAGGGGAAATCACGTGGGCCCCACCCGGAAATCACGTGGGCCACACCCGGAAATCACGTGGGCCCCACGGGGAAATCACATGGGCCCCACGGGGAAATCACGTGGGCCCCACGGGGAAATCACGTGGGCCCCCAGGGGAAATCACGTGGGCCCCACGGGGAAATCACGTGGGACCCACCCGGAAATCACGTGGGCCCCACCCGGAAATTACGTGGGCCCCACGGGGAAATCACGTGGGCCCCAAGGGGAAATCACGTGGGCCCCACGGGGAAATCTCGTGGGCCCCACCCGGAAATCACGTGGGCCCCACCCGGAAATCACGTGGGCCCCACCCGGAAATCTCGTGGGCCCCACCCGGAAATCACGTGGGCCCCACCCGGAAATCACGTGGGCCCCACCCGGAAATCTCGTGGGCCCCACCCGGAAATCACGTGGGCCCCACCCGGAAATCACGTGGGCCCCACCCGGAAATCACGTGGGCCCCACCCGGAAATCACGTGGGCCCCACCCGGAAATCACGTGGGCCCCACCCGGAAATCACGTGGGCCCCACCCGGAAATCTCGTGGGCCCCACCCGGAAATCACGTGGGCCCCACGGGGAAATCACGTGGGCCCCACCCGGAAATCACGTGGGGCCCACCCGGAAATCACGTGGGCCCCACCCGGAAATCACGTGGGCCCCACCCGGAAATCACGTGGGCCCCCAGGGGAAATCACGTGGGCCCCACCCGGAAATCACGTGGGCCCCACCCGGAAATCACGTGGGCCCCACCCGGAAATCACGTGGGCCCCACCCGGAAATCACGTGGGCCCCACCCGGAAATCACGTGGGCCCCACACGGAAATCACGTGGGCCCCACCCGGAAATCACGTGGGCCCCACCCGGAAATCACGTGGGCCCCACGGGGAAATCACGTGGGCCCCACCCGGAAATCACGTGGGCCCCACCCGGAAATCACGTGGGCCCCACCCGGAAATCACGTGGGCCCCATCCGGAAATCACGTGGGCCCCCAGGGGAAATCACGTGGGCCCCACCCGGAAATCACGTGGGCCCCACCCGGAAATCACGTGGGGCCCACCCGGAAATCACGTGGGCCCCACGGGGAAATCACGTGGGCCCCACCCGGAAATCACGTGGGCCCCACCCGGAAATCACTTGGGGCCCACCCGGAAATCACGTGGGGCCCACCCAGAAATCACGTGGGCCCCACGGGGAAATCACGTGGGCCCCACCCGGAAATCACGTGGGCCCCACCCGGAAATCACGTGGGCCCCACCCGGAAATCACGTGGGCCCCACCAGGAAATCACGTGGGCCCCACCCGGAAATCACGTGGGCCCCACCCGGAAATCACGTGGGCCCCACCCGGAAATCACGTGGGCCCCCAGGGGAAATCACGTGGGCCCCACCCGGAAATCACGTGGGCCCCACCCGGAAATCACGTGGGCCCCACCCGGAAATCACGTGGGCCCCACCCGGAAATCACGTGGGCCCCACCCGGAAATCAGGTGGGCCCCACCCGGAAATCACGTGGGCCCCACGGGGAAATCACGTGGGCCCCACCCGGAAATCACGTGGGCCCCACCCGGAAATCACGTGGGCCCCACCCGGAAATCACGTGGGGCCCACCCGGAAATCACGTGGGCCCCACCCGGAAATCACGTGGGCCCCACCCGGAAATGACGTGGTCCCCACCCGGAAATCACGTGGGCCCCACCCTGAAATCACGTGGGCCCCACGGGGAAATCACGTGGGCCCCCCCCGGAAATCACGTGGGCCCCACCCGGAAATCACGTGGGCCCCACCCGGAAATCACGTGGGCCCCACCCGGAAATCACGTGGGACCCACCCGGAAATCACGTGGGCCCCACCCGGAAATCACGTGGGCCCCACCCGGAAATCACGTGGGCCCCACCCGGAAATCACGTGGGCCCCACCCGGAAATCACGTGGGCCCCACCCGGAAATCACGTGGGCCCCACGGGGAAATCACGCGGGCCCCACCCGGAAATCACGTGGGCCCCACCCGGAAATCACGTGGGCCCCACCCGGAAATCACGTGGGCCCCCAGGGGAAATCACGTGGGCCCCACCCGGAAATCACGTGGGCCCCACCCGGAAATCACGTGGGCCCCACCCGGAAATCACGTGGGCCCCACCCGGAAATCACGTGGGCCCCACCCGGAAATCACGTGGGCCCCACCCGGAAATCACGTGGGCCCCACCCGGAAATCACGTGTGCCCCACGGGGAAATCACGTGGGCCCCTCCCGGAAATCACGTGGGCCCCACCCGGAAATCACGTGGGCCCCACCCGGAAATCACGTGGGCCCCACCCGGAAATCACGTGGGCCCCACGGGGAAATCACGTGGGCCCCACCCGGAAATCACGTGGGCCCCACCCGGAAATCACGTGGGCCCCACCCGGAAATCACGTGGGCCCCACCCGGAAATCACGTGGGCCCCCAGGGGAAATCACGTGGGCCCCACCCGGAAATCACGTGGGCCCCACCCGGAAATCACGTGGGGCCCACCCGGAAATCACGTGGGCCCCACGGGGAAATCACGTGGGCCCCACCCGGAAATCACGTGGGCCCCACCCGGAAATCACTTGGGGCCCACCCGGAAATCACGTGGGGCCCACCCGGAAATCACGTGGGCCCCACGGGGAAATCACGTGGGCCCCACCCGGAAATCACGTGGGACCTACCCGGAAATCACGTGGACCCACCCGGAAATCACGTGGGCCCCACCAGGAAATCACGTGGGCCCCACCCGGAAATCACGTGGGCCCCAACCGGAAATCACGTGGGCCCCACCCGGAAATCACGTGGGCCCCCAGGGGAAATCACGTGGGCCCCACCCGGAAATCACGTGGGCCCCACCCAGATATCACGTGGGGCCCACCCGGAAATCACGTGGGCCCCACGGGGAAATCACGTGGGCCCCGCCCGGAAATCACGTGGGCCCCACCCGGAAATCACGTGGGCCCCACCCGGAAATCACGTGGGCCCCACGGGGAAATCACGTGGGCCCCACCCGGAAATCACGTGGGCCCCACCCGGAAATCACGTGGGCCCCACCCGGAAATCACGTGGGCCCCCAGGGGAAATCACGTGGGCCCCACCCGGAAATCACGTTTGCCCCACCCGGAAATCACGTGGGCCCCACCCGGAAATCACGTGGGCCCCACCCGGAAATCACGTGGGCCCCACCCGGAAATCACGTGGGCCCCACCCGGAAATCACGTGGGCCCCACCCGGAAATCACGTGGGGCCCACCCGGAAATCACGTGGGCCCCACCCGGAAATCACGTGGGCCCCACGGGGAAATCACGTACGCCCCCAGGGGAAATCACGTGGGCCCCCAGGGGAAATCACGTGGGCCCCACCCGGAAATCACGTGGGCCCCACCCGGAAATCACGTGGGCCCCACGGGGAAATCACATGGGCCCCACGGGGAAATCACGTGGGCCCCACGGGGAAATCACGTGGGCCCCCAGGGGAAATCACGTGGGCCCCACGGGGAAATCACGTGGGACCCACCCGGAAATCACGTGGGCCCCACCCGGAAATTACGTGGGCCCCACGGGGAAATCACGTGGGCCCCAAGGGGAAATCACGTGGGCCCCACGCGGAAATCTCGTGGGCCCCACCCGGAAATCACGTGGGCCCCACCCGGAAATCACGTGGGCCCCACCCGGAAATCTCGTGGGCCCCACCCGGAAATCACGTGGGCCCCACCCGGAAATCTCGTGGGCCCCACCCGGAAATCTCGGGGGCCCCACCCGGAAATCACGTGGGCCCCACCCGGAAATCACGTGGGCCCCACCCGGAAATCACGTGGGCCCCACCCGGAAATCACGTGGGCCCCACCCGGAAATCACGTGGGCCCCACCCGGAAATCACGTGGGCCCCACCCGGAAATCTCGTGGGCCCCACCCGGAAATCACGTGGGCCCCACGGGGAAATCACGTGGGCCCCACCCGGAAATCACGTGGGGCCCACCCGGAAATCACGTGGGCCCCACCCGGAAATCACGTGGGCCCCACCCGGAAATCACGTGGGCCCCCAGGGGAAATCACGTGGGCCCCACCCGGAAATCACGTGGGCCCCACCCGGAAATCACGTGGGCCCCACCCGGAAATCACGTGGGCCCCACCCGGAAATCACGTGGGCCCCACCCGGAAATCACGTGGGCCCCACCCGGAAATCACGTGGGCCCCACCCGGAGATCACGTGGGCCCCACCCGGAAATCACGTGGGCCCCACCCGGAAATCACGTGGGCCCCACCCGGAAATCACGTGGGCCCCACCCGGAAATCACGTGGGCCCCACGGGGAAATCACGTGGGCCCCACCCGGAAATCACGTGGGCCCCACCCGGAAATCACGTGGGCCCCACGGGGAAATCACGTGGGCCCCCAGGGGAAATCACGTGGGCCCCACCCGGAAATCACGTGGGCCCTACCCGGAAATCACGTGGGCCCTACCCGGAAATCACGTGGGCCCCACGGGGAAATCACGTGGGCCCCACCCGGAAATCACGTGGGCCCCACCCGGAAATCACGTGGGCCCCACCCGGAAATCACGTGGGCCCCACCCGGAAATCACGTGGGCCCCACCCGGAAATCACGTGGGCCCCACCCGGAAATCAGGTGGGCCCCACCCGGAAATCACGTGGGCCCCACGGGGAAATCACGTGGGCCCTCAGGGGAAATCACGTGGGCCCCACCCGGAAATCACGTGGGCCCCACCCGGAAATCACGTGGGCCCCACCCGGAAATCACGTGGGCCCCACCCGGAAATCACGTGGGCCCCACCCGGAAATCACGTGGGCCCCACCCGGAAATCAGGTGGGCCCCACCCGGAAATCACGTGGGCCCCACGGGGAAATCACGTGGGCCCCACCCGGAAATCACGTGGGCCCCACCCGGAAATCACGTGGGCCCCACCCGGAAATCACGTGGGGCCCACCCGGAAATCACGTGGGCCCAACCCGGAAATCACGTGGGCCCCACCCGGAAATCACGTGGGCCCCACCCGGAAATGACGTGGTCCCCACCCGGAAATCACGTGGGCCCCACCCTGAAATCACGTGGGCCCCACGGGGAAATCACGTGGGCCCCACCCGGAAATCACGTGGGCCCCACCCGGAAATCACGTGGGCCCCACCCGGAAATCACGTGGGCCCCACCCGGAAATCACGTGGGCCCCACGGGGAAATCACGTGGGCCCCACCCGGAAATCACGTGGGCCCCACGGGGAAATCACGTGGGCCCCCAGGGGAAATCACGTGGGCCCCACCCGGAAATCACGTGGGCCCCACCCGGAAATCACGTGGGCCCCACCCGGAAATCACGTGGGCCCCACGGGGAAATCACGTGGGCCCCACCCGGAGATCACGTGGGCCCCACCCGGAAATCACGTGGGCCCCACCCGGAAATCACGTGGGCCCCACCCGGAAATCACGTGGGCCCCACCCGGAAATCACGTGGGCCCCACCCGGAAATCACGTGGGCCCCACCCGGAAATCACGTGGGACCCACCCGGAAATCACGTGGGGCCCACCCGGAAATCACGTGGGCCCCACCCGGAAATCACGTGGGCCCCACGGGGAAATCACGTGGGCCACACCCGGAAATCACGTGGGCCCCACCCGGAAATCACGTGGGCCCCACGGGGAAATCACGTGGGCCCCCAGGGGAAATCACGTGGGCCCCACCCGGAAATCACGTGGGCCCCACCCGGAAATCACGTGGGCCCCACCCGGAAATCACGTGGGCCCCACCCGGAAATCACGTGGGCCCCACCCGGAAATCACGTGGGCCCCACCCGGAAATCACGTGGGCCCCACCCGGAAATCACGTGGGCCCCACCCGGAAATCACGTGGGCCCCATGGGGAAATCACGTGGGCCCCACCCGGAAATCACGTGGGCCCCACCCGGAAATCACGTGGGCCCCACGGGGAAATCACGTGGGCCCCCAGGGGAAATCACGTGGGCCCCACCCGGAAATCACTTGGGCCCCACCCGGAAATCACGTGGGCCCCACCCGGAAATCACGTGGGCCCCACCCGGAAATCACGTGGGCCCCACCCGGAAATCACGTGGGCCCCCAGGGGAAATCACGTGGGCCCCACCCGGAAATCACGTGGGCCCCACCCGGAAATCACGTGGGCCCCACGGGGAAATCACGTGGGCCCCCAGGGGAAATCACGTGGGCCCCACCCGGAAATCACGTGGGCCCCACCCGGAAATCACGTGGGCCCCACCCGGAAATCACGTGGGCCCCACCCGGAAATCACGTGGGCCACACCCGGAAATCACGTGGGCCACACCCGGAAATCACGTGGGCCCCACCCGGAAATCACGTGGGGCCCACCCGGAAATCACGTGGGCCCCACCCGGAAATCACGTGGGCCCCACGGGGAAATCACGTGGGCCCCACCCGGAAATCACGTGGGCCCCACCCGGAAATCACGTGGGCCCCACCCGGAAATCACGTGGGCCCCAGGGGAAATCACGTGGGCCCCACCCGGAAATCACGTGGGCCCCACCCGGAAATCACGTGGGCCCCACCCGGAAATCACGTGGGCCCCACGGGGAAATCACGTGGGCCCCATCCGGAAATCACGTGGGCCCCACCCGGAAATCACGTGGGCCCCACCCGGAAATCACGTGGGCCCCACCCGGAAATCACGTGGGCCCCACCCGGAAATCACGTGGGCCCCACCCGGAAATCACGTGGGCCCCACGGGGAAATCACGTGGGCCCCACCCGGAAATCACGTGGGCCCCACGGGGCAATCACGTGGGCCCCCAGGGGAAATCACGTGGGCCCCACCCGGAAATCACGTGGGCCCCACCCGGAAATCACGTGGGCCCCACCCGGAAATCACGTGGGCCCCACGGGGAAATCACGTGGGCCCCACCCGGAGATCACGTGGGCCCCACCCGGAAATCACGTGGGCCCCACCCGGAAATCACGTGGGCCCCACCCGGAAATCACGTGGGCCCCACCCGGAAATCACGTGGGCCCCACCCGGAAATCACGTGGGCCCCACACGGAAATCACGTGGGGCCCACCCGGAAATCACGTGGGGCCCACCCGGAAATCACGTGGGCCCCACCCGGAAATCACGTGGGCCCCACGGGGAAATCACGTAGGCCCCACCCGGAAATCACGTGGGCCCCACCCGGAAATCACGTGGGCCCCACGGGGAAATCACGTGGGCCCCCAGGGGAAATCACGTGGGCCCCACCCGGAAATCACGTGGGCCCCACCCGGAAATCACGTGGGCCCCACGGGGAAATCACGTGGGCCCCACCCGGAAATCACGTGGGCCCCACCCGGAAATCACGTGGGCCCCCAGGGGAAATCACGTGTGCCCCACGGGGAAATCACGTGGGCCCCACCCGGAAATCACGTGGGCCCCACCCGGAAATCACGTGGGCCCCACCCGGAAATCACGTGGGCCCCACCCGGAAATCACGTGGGCCCCACCCGGAAATCACGTGGGCCCCACCCGGAAATCACGTGGGCCCCCAGGGGAAATCACGTGGGCCCCACCCGGAAATCACGTGGGCCCCACCCGGAAATCACGTGGGGCCCACCCGGAAATCACGTGGGCCCCACCCGGAAATCACGTGGGCCCCACCCGGAAATCACGTGGGCCCCACCCGGAAATCACGTGGGCCCCAAGCGGAAATCTCGTGGGCCCCACCCGGAAATCACGTGGGCCCCACGGGGAAATCACGTGGGCCCCACCCGGAAATCACGTGGGGCCCACCCGGAAATCACCTGGGCCCCACGGGGAAATCACGTGGGCCCCACCCGGAAATCACGTGGGCCCCACCCGGAAATCTCGTGGGCCCCACCCGGAAATCACGTGGGCCCCACCCGGAAATCACGTGGGCCCCACCCGGAAATCTCGTGAGCCCCACCCGGAAATCACGTGGGCCCCACGGGGAAATCACGTGGGCCCCACCCGGAAATCACGTGGGGCCCACCCGGAAATCACGTGGGCCCCACGGGGAAATCACGTGGGCCCCACCCGGAAATCACGTGGGCCCCACGGCGAAATCACGTGGGCCCCCAGGGGAAATCACGTGGGCCCCACCCGGAAATCACGTGGGCCCCACCCGGAAATCATGTGGGCCCCACCCGGAAATCACGTGGGCCCCACGGGGAAATCACGTGGGCCCCACCCGGAGATCACGTGGGCCCCACCCGGAAATCACGTGGGCCCCACCCGGAAATCACGTGGGCCCCACCCGGAAATCACGTGGGCCCCACCCGGAAATCACGTGGGCCCCACCCGGAAATCACGTGGGCCACACCCGGAAATCACGTGGGCCACACCCGGAAATCACGTGGGCCCCACCCGGAAATCACGTGGGGCCCACCCGGAAATCACGTGGGCCCCACCCGGAAATCACGTGGGCCCCACGGGGAAATCACGTGGGCCCCACCCGGAAATCATGTGGGCCCCACCCGGAAATCACGTGGGCCCCACCCGGAAATCACGTGGGCCCCAGGGGAAATCACGTGGGCCCCACCCGGAAATCACGTGGGCCCCACCCGGAAATCACGTGGGCCCCACCCGGAAATCACGTGGGCCCCACGGGGAAATCACGTGGGCCCCACCCGGAAATCACGTGGGCCCCACCCGGAAATCACGTGGGCCTCACGGGGAAATCACGTGGGCCCCACCCGGAAATCAGGTGGGCCCCACCCGGAAATCACGTGGGCCCCACGGGGAAATCACGTGGGCCCCCAGCGGAAATCACATGGGCCCCACCCGGAAATCACGTGGGCCCCACCCGGAAATCACGTGGGCCCCACCCGGAAATCACGTGGGCCCCACCCGGAAATCACGTGGGCCCCACCCGGAAATCACGTGGGCCCCACCCGGAAATCACGTGGGCCCCCAGGGGAAATCACGTGGGCCCCACCCGGAAATCACGTGGGCCCCACCCGGAAATCACGTGGGCCCCACGGGGAAATCACGTGGGCCCCACCCGGAAATCACGTGGGCCCCACCCGGAAATCACGTGGGCCCCACCCGGAAATCACGTGGGCCCCACCCGGAAATCACGTGGGCCCCACGGGGAAATCACGTGGGCCCCACCTGGAAATCACGTGGGCCCCACCCGATAATCACGTGGGCCCCACCCGGAAATCACGTGGGCCCCACCCGGAAATCACGTGGGCCCCACCCGGAAATCACGTGGGCCCCACCCGGAAATCACGTGGGCCCCACCGGGAAATCACGTGGGCCCCACCCGGAAATCACGTGGGCCCCACCCGGAAATCACGTGGGCCCCACGGGGAAATCACGTGGGCCCCACCCGGAAATCACGTGGGCCCCACCCGGAAATCACGTGGGCCCCACCCGGAAATCACGTGGGCCCCAGGGGAAATCACGTGGGCCCCACCCGGAAATCACGTGGGCCCCACCCGGAAATCACGTGGGCCCCACCCGGAAATCACGTGGGCCCCACGGGGAAATCACGTGGGCCCCATCCGGAAATCACGTGGGCCCCACCCGGAAATCACGTGGGCCCCACCCGGAAATCACGTGGGCCCCACCCGGAAATCACGTGGGCCCCACCCGGAAATCACGTGGGCCCCACCCGGAAATCACGTGGGCCCCACCCGGAAATCACGTGGGCCCCACGGGGAAATCACGTGGGCCCCACCCGGAAATCACGTGGGCCCCACGGGGCAATCACGTGGGCCCCCAGGGGAAATCACGTGGGCCCCACCCGGAAATCACGTGGGCCCCACCCGGAAATCACGTGGGCCCCACCCGGAAATCACGTGGGCCCCACGGGGAAATCACGTGGGCCCCACCCGGAGATCACGTGGGCCCCACCCGGAAATCACGTGGGCCCCACCCGGAAATCACGTGGGCCCCACCCGGAAATCACGTGGGCCCCACCCGGAAATCACGTGGGCCCCACCCGGAAATCACGTGGGCCCCACACGGAAATCACGTGGGGCCCACCCGGAAATCACGTGGGGCCCACCCGGAAATCACGTGGGCCCCACCCGGAAATCACGTGGGCCCCACGGGGAAATCACGTAGGCCCCACCCGGAAATCACGTGGGCCCCACCCGGAAATCACGTGGGCCCCACCCGGAAATCACGTGGGCCCCACCCGGAAATCACGTGGGCCACACCCGGAAATCACGTGGGCCACACCCGGAAATCACGTGGGCCCCACCCGGAAATCACGTGGGGCCCACCCGGAAATCACGTGGGCCCCACCCGGAAATCACGTGGGCCCCACGGGGAAATCACGTGGGCCCCACCCGGAAATCATGTGGGCCCCACCCGGAAATCACGTGGGCCCCACCCGGAAATCACGTGGGCCCCAGGGGAAATCACGTGGGCCCCACCCGGAAATCACGTGGGCCCCACCCGGAAATCACGTGGGCCCCACCCGGAAATCACGTGGGCCCCACGGGGAAATCACGTGGGCCCCACCCGGAAATCACGTGGGCCCCACCCGGAAATCACGTGGGCCCCACCCGGAAATCACGTGGGCCCCACCCGGAAATCACGTGGGCCCCACCCGGAAATCACGTGGGCCCCACCCGGAAATCACGTGGGCCCCACGGGGAAATCACGTGGGCCCCACCCGGAAATCAGGTGGGCCCCACCCGGAAATCACGTGGGCCCCACGGGGAAATCACGTGGGCCCCCAGGGGAAATCACATGGGCCCCACCCGGAAATCACGTGGGCCCCACCCGGAAATCACGTGGGCCCCACCCGGAAATCACGTGGGCCCCACCCGGAAATCACGTGGGCCCCACCCGGAAATCACGTGGGCCCCACCCGGAAATCACGTGGGCCCCCAGGGGAAATCACGTGGGCCCCACCCGGAAATCACGTGGGCCCCACCCGGAAATCACGTGGGCCCCACGGGGAAATCACGTGGGCCCCACCCGGAAATCACGTGGGCCCCACCCGGAAATCACGTGGGCCCCACCCGGAAATCACGTGGGCCCCACCCGGAAATCACGTGGGCCCCACGGGGAAATCACGTGGGCCCCACCTGGAAATCACGTGGGCCCCACCCGATAATCACGTGGGCCCCACCCGGAAATCACGTGGGCCCCACCCGGAAATCACGTGGGCCCCACCCGGAAATCACGTGGGCCCCACCCGGAAATCACGTGGGCCCCACCGGGAAATCACGTGGGCCCCACCCGGAAATCACGTGGGCCCCACCCGGAAATCACGTGGGCCCCACCCGGAAATCACGTGGGCCCCACCCGGAAATCTCGTGGGCCCCACCCGGAAATCTCGTGGGCCCCACCCGGAAATCACGTGGGCCCCACGGGGAAATCACGTGGGCCCCACCCGGAAATCACGTGGGGCCCACCCGGAAATCACGTGGGCCCCACGGGGAAATCACGTGGGCCCCACCCGGAAATCACGTGGGCCCCACCCGGAAATCTCGTGGGCCCCACCCGGAAATCACGTGGGCCCCACCCGGAAATCACGTGGGCCCCACGGGGAAATCACGTGGGCCCCACCCGGAAATCACGTGGGCCCCACCCGGAAATCACGTGGGCCCCACCCGGAAATCTCGTGGGCCCCACCCGGAAATCACGTGGGCCCCACCCGGAAATCACGTGGGCCCCACGGGGAAATCACGTGGGCCCCACCCGGAAATCACGTGGGCCCCACCCGGAAATCACGTGGGCCCCACCCGGAAATCACGTGGGCCCCACCCGGAAATCACGTGGGGCCCACCCGGAAATCACGTGGGCCCCACGGGGAAATCACGTGGGCCCCACCCGGAAATCACGTGGGCCCCACCCGGAAATCACGTGGGCCCCACCCGGAAATCACGTGGGCCCCACACAGAAATCACGTGGGCCCCACCCGGAAATCACGTGGGCCCCACGGGGAAATCACGTGGGCCCCACCCGGAAATCACGTGGGCCCCACCCGGAAATCACGTGGGCCCCACCCGGAAATCACGTGGGCCCCACCCGGAAATCACGTGGGCCCCACCCGGAAATCACGTGGGCCCCACCCGGAAATCTCGTGGGGCCCACCCGGAAATCACGTGGGCCCCACGGGGAAATCACGTGGGCCCCACCCGGAAATCACGTGGGCCCCACCCGGAAATCACGTGGGCCCCACCCGGAAATCACGTGGGCCCCACCCGGAAATCACGTGGGCCCCACCCGGAAATCACGTGGGCCCCACCCGGAAATCACGTGGGCCCCACCCGGAAATCACGTGGGCCCCATGGGGAAATCACGTGGGCCCCACCCGGAAATCACGTGGGCCCCACCCGGAAATCACGTGGGCCCCACCCGGAAATCACGTGGGGCCCACCCGGAAATCACGTGGGCCCCACCCGGAAATCACGTGGGCCCCACCCGGAAATCACGTGGGCCCCACCCGGAAATCACGTGGGCCCCACCCGGAAATGACGTGGTCCCCACCCGGAAATCACGTGGGCCCCACCCTGAAATCACGTGGGCCCCACGGGGAAATCACGTGGGCCCCACCCGGAAATCACGTGGGCCCCACCCGGAAATCACGTGGGCCCCACCCGGAAATCACGTGGGCCCCACCCGGAAATCACGTGGGCCCCACGGGGAAATCACGTGGGCCCCACCCGGAAATCACGTGGGCCCCACGGGGAAATCACGTGGGCCCCCAGGGGAAATCACGTGGGCCCCACCCGGAAATCACGTGGGCCCCACCCGGAAATCACGTGGGCCCCACCCGGAAATCACGTGGGCCCCACGGGGAAATCACGTGGGCCCCACCCGGAGATCACGTGGGCCCCACCCGGAAATCACGTGGGCCCCACCCGGAAATCACGTGGGCCCCACCCGGAAATCACGTGGGCCCCACCCGGAAATCACGTGGGCCCCACCCGGAAATCACGTGGGCCCCACCCGGAAATCACGTGGGGCCCACCCGGAAATCACGTGGGGCCCACCCGGAAATCACGTGGGCCCCACCCGGAAATCACGTGGGCCCCACGGGGAAATCACGTGGGCCCCACCCGGAAATCACGTGGGCCCCACCCGGAAATCACGTGGGCCCCACGGGGAAATCACGTGGGCCCCCAGGGGAAATCACGTGGGCCCCACCCGGAAATCACGTGGGCCCCACCCGGAAATCACGTGGGCCCCACCCGGAAATCACGTGGGCCCCACGGGGAAATCACGTGGGCCCCACCCGGAAATCACGTGGGCCCCACCCGGAAATCACGTGGGCCCCACCCGGAAATCACGTGGGCCCCACCCGGAAATCACGTGGGCCCCACCCGGAAATCACGTAGGCCCCACCCGGAAATCACGTGGGCCCCACGGGGAAATCACGTGGGCCCCACCCGGAAATCAGGTGGGCCCCACCCGGAAATCACGTGGGCCCCACGGGGAAATCACGTGGGCCCCCAGGGGAAATCACGTGGGCCCCACGGGGAAATCACGTGGGCCCCACCCGGAAATCACGTGGGCCCCACCCGGAAATCACGTGGGCCCCACCCGGAAATCACGTGGGCCCCACCCGGAAATCACGTGGGCCCCCAGGGGAAATCACGTGGGCCCCACCCGGAAATCACGTGGGCCCCACCCGGAAATCACGTGGGCTCCACGGGGAAATCACGTGGGCCCCACCCGGAAATCACGTGGGCCCCACCCGGAAATCACGTGTGCCCCACCCGGAAATCACGTGGGCCCCACCCGGAAATCACGTGGGCCCCACGGGGAAATCACGTGGGCCCCACCTGGAAATCACGTGGGCCCCACCCGATAATCACGTGGGCCCCACCCGGAAATCACGTGGGCCCCACCCGGAAATCACGTGGGCCCCACCCGGAAATCACGTGGGGCCCACCCAGAAATCACGTGGGCCCCACCGGGAAATCACGTGGGCCCCACCCGGAAATCACGTGGGCCCCACCCGGAAATCACGTGGGCCCCACCCGGAAATCACGTGGGCCCCACCCGGAAATCACGTGGGCCCCACCCGGAAATCTCGTGGGCCCCACCCGGAAATCACGTGGGCCCAAGGGGAAATCACGTGGGCCCCACCCGGAAATCACGTGGGGCCCACCCGGAAATCACGTGGGCCCCACGGGGAAATCACGTGGGCCCCACCCGGAAATCACGTGGGCCCCACCCGGAAATCTCGTGGGCCCCACCCGGAAATCACGTGGGGCCCACCCGGAAATCACGTGGGCCCCACCCGGAAATCACGTGGGCCCCACCCGGAAATCACGTGGGCCCCACCCGGAAATCACGTGGGCCCCACCCGGAAACCACGAGGGCCCCACCCGGAAATCACGTGGGCCCCACCCGGAAATCACGTGGGCCCCACCCGGAAATCACGTGGGCCCCACCCGGAAATCACGTTTGCCCCACCCGGAAATCACGTTTGCCCCACCCGGAAATCACGTGGGCCCCACCCGGAAATCACGTGGGCCCCACCCGGAAATCACGTGGGCCCCACCCGGAAATCACGTGGGCCCCACCCGGAAATCACGTGGGCCCCACCCGGAAATCACGTGGGGCCCACCCGGAAATCACGTGGGCCCCACCCGGAAATCACGTGGGCCCCACGGGGAAATCACGTACGCCCCCAGGGGAAATCACGTGGGCCCCCAGGGGAAATCACGTGGGCCCCACCCGGAAATCACGTGGGCCACACCCGGAAATCACGTGGGCCCCACGGGGAAATCACATGGGCCCCACGGGGAAATCACGTGGGCCCCACGGGGAAATCACGTGGGCCCCCAGGGGAAATCACGTGGGCCCCACGGGGAAATCACGTGGGACCCACCCGGAAATCACGTGGGCCCCACCCGGAAATTACGTGGGCCCCACGGGGAAATCACGTGGGCCCCAAGGGGAAATCACGTGGGCCCCACGGGGAAATCTCGTGGGCCCCACCCGGAAATCACGTGGGCCCCACCCGGAAATCACGTGGGCCCCACCCGGAAATCTCGTGGGCCCCACCCGGAAATCACGTGGGCCCCACCCGGAAATCACGTGGGCCCCACCCGGAAATCTCGTGGGCCCCACCCGGAAATCACGTGGGCCCCACCCGGAAATCACGTGGGCCCCACCCGGAAATCACGTGGGCCCCACCCGGAAATCACGTGGGCCCCACCCGGAAATCACGTGGGCCCCACCCGGAAATCACGTGGGCCCCACCCGGAAATCTCGTGGGCCCCACCCGGAAATCACGTGGGCCCCACGGGGAAATCACGTGGGCCCCACCCGGAAATCACGTGGGGCCCACCCGGAAATCACGTGGGCCCCACCCGGAAATCACGTGGGCCCCCAGGGGAAATCACGTGGGCCCCACCCGGAAATCACGTGGGCCCCACCCGGAAATCACGTGGGCCCCACCCGGAAATCACGTGGGCCCCACCCGGAAATCACGTGGGCCCCACCCGGAAATCACGTGGGCCCCACACGGAAATCACGTGGGCCCCACCCGGAAATCACGTGGGCCCCACCCGGAAATCACGTGGGCCCCACGGGGAAATCACGTGGGCCCCACCCGGAAATCACGTGGGCCCCACCCGGAAATCACGTGGGCCCCACCCGGAAATCACGTGGGCCCCATCCGGAAATCACGTGGGCCCCCAGGGGAAATCACGTGGGCCCCACCCGGAAATCACGTGGGCCCCACCCGGAAATCACGTGGGGCCCACCCGGAAATCACGTGGGCCCCACGGGGAAATCACGTGGGCCCCACCCGGAAATCACGTGGGCCCCACCCGGAAATCACTTGGGGCCCACCCGGAAATCACGTGGGGCCCACCCGGAAATCACGTGGGCCCCACGGGGAAATCACGTGGGCCCCACCCGGAAATCACGTGGGCCCCACCCGGAAATCACGTGGGCCCCACCCGGAAATCACGTGGGCCCCACCAGGAAATCACGTGGGCCCCACCCGGAAATCACGTGGGCCCCACCCGGAAATCACGTGGGCCCCACCCGGAAATCACGTGGGCCCCCAGGGGAAATCACGTGGGCCCCACCCGGAAATCACGTGGGCCCCACCCGGAAATCACGTGGGCCCCACCCGGAAATCACGTGGGCCCCACCCGGAAATCACGTGGGCCCCACCCGGAAATCAGGTGGGCCCCACCCGGAAATCACGTGGGCCCCACGGGGAAATCACGTGGGCCCCACCCGGAAATCACGTGGGCCCCACCCGGAAATCACGTGGGCCCCACCCGGAAATCACGTGGGGCCCACCCGGAAATCACGTGGGCCCCACCCGGAAATCACGTGGGCCCCACCCGGAAATGACGTGGTCCCCACCCGGAAATCACGTGGGCCCCACCCTGAAATCACGTGGGCCCCACGGGGAAATCACGTGGGCCCCCCCCGGAAATCACGTGGGCCCCACCCGGAAATCACGTGGGCCCCACCCGGAAATCACGTGGGCCCCACCCGGAAATCACGTGGGACCCACCCGGAAATCACGTGGGCCCCACCCGGAAATCACGTGGGCCCCACCCGGAAATCACGTGGGCCCCACCCGGAAATCACGTGGGCCCCACCCGGAAATCACGTGGGCCCCACGGGGAAATCACGCGGGCCCCACCCGGAAATCACGTGGGCCCCACCCGGAAATCACGTGGGCCCCACCCGGAAATCACGTGGGCCCCCAGGGGAAATCACGTGGGCCCCACCCGGAAATCACGTGGGCCCCACCCGGAAATCACGTGGGCCCCACCCGGAAATCACGTGGGCCCCACCCGGAAATCACGTGGGCCCCACCCGGAAATCACGTGGGCCCCACCCGGAAATCACGTGGGCCCCACCCGGAAATCACGTGTGCCCCACGGGGAAATCACGTGGGCCCCTCCCGGAAATCACGTGGGCCCCACCCGGAAATCACGTGGGCCCCACCCGGAAATCACGTGGGCCCCACCCGGAAATCACGTGGGCCCCACGGGGAAATCACGTGGGCCCCACCCGGAAATCACGTGGGCCCCACCCGGAAATCACGTGGGCCCCACCCGGAAATCACGTGGGCCCCACCCGGAAATCACGTGGGCCCCCAGGGGAAATCACGTGGGCCCCACCCGGAAATCACGTGGGCCCCACCCGGAAATCACGTGGGGCCCACCCGGAAATCACGTGGGCCCCACGGGGAAATCACGTGGGCCCCACCCGGAAATCACGTGGGCCCCACCCGGAAATCACTTGGGGCCCACCCGGAAATCACGTGGGGCCCACCCGGAAATCACGTGGGCCCCACGGGGAAATCACGTGGGCCCCACCCGGAAATCACGTGGGACCTACCCGGAAATCACGTGGACCCACCCGGAAATCACGTGGGCCCCACCAGGAAATCACGTGGGCCCCACCCGGAAATCACGTGGGCCCCAACCGGAAATCACGTGGGCCCCACCCGGAAATCACGTGGGCCCCCAGGGGAAATCACGTGGGCCCCACCCGGAAATCACGTGGGCCCCACCCGGATATCACGTGGGGCCCACCCGGAAATCACGTGGGCCCCACGGGGAAATCACGTGGGCCCCGCCCGGAAATCACGTGGGCCCCACCCGGAAATCACGTGGGCCCCACCCGGAAATCACGTGGGCCCCACGGGGAAATCACGTGGGCCCCACCCGGAAATCACGTGGGCCCCACCCGGAAATCACGTGGGCCCCACCCGGAAATCACGTGGGCCCCCAGGGGAAATCACGTGGGCCCCACCCGGAAATCACGTTTGCCCCACCCGGAAATCACGTGGGCCCCACCCGGAAATCACGTGGGCCCCACCCGGAAATCACGTGGGCCCCACCCGGAAATCACGTGGGCCCCACCCGGAAATCACGTGGGCCCCACCCGGAAATCACGTGGGCCCCACCCGGAAATCACGTGGGCCCCACCCGGAAATCACGTGGGCCCCACGGGGAAATCACGTACGCCCCCAGGGGAAATCACGTGGGCCCCCAGGGGAAATCACGTGGGCCCCACCCGGAAATCACGTGGGCCCCACCCGGAAATCACGTGGGCCCCACGGGGAAATCACATGGGCCCCACGGGGAAATCACGTGGGCCCCACGGGGAAATCACGTGGGCCCCCAGGGGAAATCACGTGGGCCCCACGGGGAAATCACGTGGGACCCACCCGGAAATCACGTGGGCCCCACCCGGAAATTACGTGGGCCCCACGGGGAAATCACGTGGGCCCCAAGGGGAAATCACGTGGGCCCCACGGGGAAATCTCGTGGGCCCCACCCGGAAATCACGTGGGCCCCACCCGGAAATCACGTGGGCCCCACCCGGAAATCTCGTGGGCCCCACCCGGAAATCACGTGGGCCCCACCCGGAAATCACGTGGGCCCCACCCGGAAATCTCGTGGGCCCCACCCGGAAATCACGTGGGCCCCACCCGGAAATCACGTGGGCCCCACCCGGAAATCACGTGGGCCCCACCCGGAAATCACGTGGGCCCCACCCGGAAATCACGTGGGCCCCACCCGGAAATCACGTGGGCCCCACCCGGAAATCTCGTGGGCCCCACCCGGAAATCACGTGGGCCCCACGGGGAAATCACGTGGGCCCCACCCGGAAATCACGTGGGGCCCACCCGGAAATCACGTGGGCCCCACCCGGAAATCACGTGGGCCCCACCCGGAAATCACGTGGGCCCCCAGGGGAAATCACGTGGGCCCCACCCGGAAATCACGTGGGCCCCACCCGGAAATCACGTGGGCCCCACCCGGAAATCACGTGGGCCCCACCCGGAAATCACGTGGGCCCCACCCGGAAATCACGTGGGCCCCACACGGAAATCACGTGGGCCCCACCCGGAAATCACGTGGGCCCCACCCGGAAATCACGTGGGCCCCACGGGGAAATCACGTGGGCCCCACCCGGAAATCACGTGGGCCCCACCCGGAAATCACGTGGGCCCCACCCGGAAATCACGTGGGCCCCATCCGGAAATCACGTGGGCCCCCAGGGGAAATCACGTGGGCCCCACCCGGAAATCACGTGGGCCCCACCCGGAAATCACGTGGGGCCCACCCGGAAATCACGTGGGCCCCACGGGGAAATCACGTGGGCCCCACCCGGAAATCACGTGGGCCCCACCCGGAAATCACTTGGGGCCCACCCGGAAATCACGTGGGGCCCACCCGGAAATCACGTGGGCCCCACGGGGAAATCACGTGGGCCCCACCCGGAAATCACGTGGGCCCCACCCGGAAATCACGTGGGCCCCACCCGGAAATCACGTGGGCCCCACCAGGAAATCACGTGGGCCCCACCCGGAAATCACGTGGGCCCCACCCGGAAATCACGTGGGCCCCACCCGGAAATCACGTGGGCCCCCAGGGGAAATCACGTGGGCCCCACCCGGAAATCACGTGGGCCCCACCCGGAAATCACGTGGGCCCCACCCGGAAATCACGTGGGCCCCACCCGGAAATCACGTGGGCCCCACCCGGAAATCAGGTGGGCCCCACCCGGAAATCACGTGGGCCCCACGGGGAAATCACGTGGGCCCCACCCGGAAATCACGTGGGCCCCACCCGGAAATCACGTGGGCCCCACCCGGAAATCACGTGGGGCCCACCCGGAAATCACGTGGGCCCCACCCGGAAATCACGTGGGCCCCACCCGGAAATGACGTGGTCCCCACCCGGAAATCACGTGGGCCCCACCCTGAAATCACGTGGGCTCCACGGGGAAATCACGTGGGCCCCCCCCGGAAATCACGTGGGCCCCACCCGGAAATCACGTGGGCCCCACCCGGAAATCACGTGGGACCCACCCGGAAATCACGTGGGCCCCACGGGGAAATCACGTGCGCCCCCAGGGGAAATCACGTGGGCCCCCAGGGGAAATCACGTGGGCCCCACCCGGAAATCACGTGGGCCACACCCGGAAATCACGTGGGCCCCACGGGGAAATCACATGGGCCCCACGGGGAAATCACGTGGGCCCCACGGGGAAATCACGTGGGCTCCCAGGGGAAATCACGTGGGCCCCACGGGGAAATCACGTGGGCCCCACGGGGAAATCACGTGGGACCCACCCGGAAATCACGTGGGCCCCACCCGGAAATTACGTGGGCCCCACGGTGAAATCACGTGGGCCCCAAGGGGAAATCACGTGGGCCCCACCAGAAAATCACGTGGGCCCCCAGGGGAAATCACGTGGGCCCCACGGGGAAATCACGTGGGCCCCACGGGGAAATCACGTGGGCCCCCAGTGGAAATCACGTGGGCCCCACCCGGAAATCACGTGGGCCCCACCCGGAAATCACGTGGGCCCCACGGGGAAATCACGTGGGCCCCCAGGGGAAATCACGTGGGCCCCCAGGGGAAATCACGTGGGCCCCACGGGGAAATCACGTGGGCCCCCAGGGGAAATCACGTGGGCCCCCAGGAGAAATCACGTGGGCCCCACGGGGAAATCACGTGGGCCCCCAGGGGAAATCACGTGGGCCCCACGGGGAAATCACGTGAGCCCCACGGGGAAATCACGTGGGCCCCCAGTGGAAATCACGTGGGCCCCACGGGGAAATCACGTGGGCCCCACCCGGAAATCACGTGGGCCCCACCCGGAATCACAAGGGCCCCACGGGGAAATCACGTGGGCCCCACTGGGAAATCACGTGGGCCCCCAGGGGAAATCACGTGGGCCCCCAGGTGAAATCACGTGGGCCCCACGGGGAAATCACGTGGGCCACCAGGGGAAATCACGTGGGCCCCCAGGGGAAATCACGTGGGCCCCACCCGGAAATCACGTGGGCCAAACCCGGAAATCACGTGGGCCCCACAGGGAAATCACGTGGGCCCCACGGGGAAATCACGTGGGCCCCACGGGGAAATCATGTGGGCCCCACCCGGAAATCACGTGGGCCCCACGGGGAAATCACGTGGGCCCCCAGGGGAAATCACGTGGACCCCAGGGGAAATCACGTGGGCCCCACGGGGAAATCACGGGGGCCCCACGGGGAAATCACGTGGGCCCCACCCGGAAATCACGTGGGCCCCACGGGGAAATCACGCGTGCCCCCAGCGGAAATCACGTGGGCCCCACGGGGAAATCACGTGGGCCCCATCCGGAAATCACGTGGGCCCCACGGGGAAATCACGTGGGCCCCCAGGGGAAATCACGTGGACCCCAGGGGAAATCACGTGGGCCCCCAGGGGAAATCACGTGGACCCCAGGGGAAATCACGTGGGCCCCACGGGGAAATCACGGGGGCCCCACGGGGAAATCACGTGGGCCCCACCCGGAAATCACGTGGGCCCCACGGGGAAATCACGCGTGCCCCCAGCGGAAATCACGTGGGCCCCACGGGGAAATCACGTGGGCCCCATCCGGAAATCACGTGGGCCCCCAGGGGAAATCACGTGGGCCCCCAGGGGAAATCACGTGGGCCCCACCCGGAAATCACGTGGGCCACACCCGGAAATCACCTGGGCCCCAAGGGGAAATCACATGGGCCCCACGGGGAAATCACGTGGGCCCCACGGGGAAATCACGTGGGCCCCCAGGGGAAATCACGTGGGCCCCACGGGGAAATCACGTGGGCCCCACGGGGAAATCACGTGGGACCCACCCGGAAATCACGTGGGCCCCACCCGGAAATTACGTGGGCCCCACGGGGAAATCACGTGGGCCCCAAGGGGAAATCACGTGGGCCCCACGGGGAAATCACGTGGGCCCCCAGGGGAAATCACGTGGGCCCCACGGGGAAATCACGTGGGCCCCACCCGGAAATCACGTGGGCCCCCAGTGGAAATCACGTGGGCCCCACCCGGAAATCACGTGGGCCCCACCCGGAAATCACGTGGGCCCCACGCGGAAATCACGTGGGCCCCCAGGGGAAATCACGTGGGCCCCACGGGGAAATCACGTGGGCCCCACGGGGAAATCACGTGGGCCCCCAGGGGAAATCACGTGGGCCCCCAGGAGAAATCACGTGGGCCCCACGGGGAAATCACGTGGGCCCCCAGGGGAAATCACGTGGGCCCCACGGGGAAATCACGTGAGCCCCACGGGGAAATCACGTGGGCCCCCAGTGGAAATCACGTGGGCCCCACGGGGAAATCACGTGGGCCCCACCCGGAAATCACGTGGGCCCCACCCGGAATCACGTGGGCCCCACGGGGAAATAACGTGGGCCCCACTGGGAAATCACGTGGGCCCCCAGGGGAAACCACGTGGGCCCCCAGGTGAAATCACGTGGGCCCCACGGGGAAATCACGTGGGCCCCCAGGGGAAATCACGTGGGCCCCACGGGGAAATCATGTGGGCCCCACCCGGAAATCACGTGGGCCCCACGGGGAAATCATGTGGGCCCCAGCCGGAAATCACGTGGGCCCCACCCGAATATCACGTGGGCCCCACCCGGAAATCACGTGGGCCCCACCCGGAAATCACGTGGGACCCACGGGGAAATCACGTCGGACCCACCCGGAAATCACGTGGGCCCCACCCGGAAATCACGTGGGCCCCACAGGGAAATCACGTGGGCCCCACGGGGAAATCACGTGGGCCCCACGGGGAAATCATGTGGGCCCCACCCGGAAATCACGTGGGCCCCACGGGGAAATCATGTGGGCCCCAGCCGGAAATCACGTGGGCCCCACCCGAATATCACGTGGGCCCCAGCCGGAAATCACGTGGGCCCCACCCGGAAATCACGTGTGCCCCACCCGGAAATCACGTGGGCCCCACCCGGAAATCACGTGGGCCCCACCCGGAAATCACGTGGGCCCCACCCGGAAATCACGTGGGCCCCCAGGGGAAATCACGTGGGCCCCACCCGGAAATCACGTGGGCCCCACCCGGAAATCACGTGGGCCCCACCCGGAAATCACGTGGGCCCCACCCGGAAATCACGTGGGCCCCACCCGGAAATCACGTGGGCCCCACCCGGAAATCACGTGGGCCCCACCCGGAAATCACGTGGGCCCCACCCGGAAATCACGTGTGCCCCACCCGGAAATCACGTGGGCCCCACCCGGAAATCACGTGGGCCCCACCCGGAAATCACGTGGGCCCCACCCGGAAATCACGTGTGCCTCACGGGGAAATCACGTGGGCCCCACCCGGAAATCACGTGGGCCCCACCCGGAAATCACGTGGGCCCCACCCGGAAATCACGTGGGCCCCACCCGGAAATCACGTGGGCCCCACGGGGAAATCACGTGGGACCCACGGGGAAATCACGTGGGCCCCACCCGGAAATCACGTGGGGCCCACCCGGAAATCACGTGGGCCCCACCCGGAAATCACGTGGGCCCCACCCGGAAATCATGTGGGCCCCACCCGGAAATCACGTGGGCCCCACCCGGAAATCACGTGGGCCCCCAGGGGAAATCACGTGGGCCCCACCCGGAAATCACGTGGGCCCCACCCGGAAATCACGTGGGCCCCACCCGGAAATCAGGTGGGCCCCACCCGGAAATCACGTGGGCCCCACCCGGAAATCACGTGGGCCCCACCCGGAAATCACGTGGGCCCCACCCGGAAATCACGTGGGCCCCACCGGAAATCACGTGGGCCCCACCCGGAAATCACGTGGGCCCCACCCGGAAATCACGTGGGCCCCACGGGGAAATCACGTGGGCCCCACCCGGAAATCAGGTGGGCCCCACCCGGAAATCACGTGGGCTCCACGGGGAAATCACGTGGGCCCCACCCGGAAATCACGTGGGCCCCACCCGGAAATCACGTGGGCCCCACCCGGAAATCACGTGGGCCCCACCCGGAAATCACGTGGGCCCCACGGGGAAATCACGTGGGCCCCACCCAGAAATCACGTGGGCCCCACCCGGAAATCACGTGGGCCCCACCCGGAAATCACGTGGGCCCCACCCGGAAATCACGTGGGCCCCACCCGGAAATCACGTGGGCCCCACCCGGAAATCACGTGGGACCCACCCGGAAATCACGTGGGCCCCACCAGGAAATCACGTGGGCCCCACCCGGAAATCACGTGGGCCCCACCCGGAAATCACGTGGGCCCCACCCGGAAATCACGTGGGACCCACCCGGAAATCACGTGGGCCCCACGGGGAAATCACGTGGGCCCCACCCGGAAATCAGGTGGGCCCCACCCGGAAATCACGTGGGCCCCACCCGGAAATCACGTGGGCCCCACCCGGAAATCACGTGGGCCCCACCCGGAAATCACGTGGGCCCCACCCGGAAATCACGTGGGCCCCACCCGGAAATCACGTGGGCCCCACCCGGAAATCACGTGGGCCCCACCCGGAAATCACGTGGGCCCCACCCGGAAATCACGTGGGCCCCACCCGGAAATCACGTGGGCCCCACCCGGAAATCACGTGGGCCCCACCCGGAAATCACGTGGGCCCCACCCGGAAATCACGTGGGCCCCACCCGAAAATCACGTGGGGCCCACCCGGAAATCACGTGGGCCCCACGGGGAAATCACGTGGGCCCCACCCGGAAATCACGTGGGCCCCACCCGGAAATCACGTGGGCCCCACCCGGAAATCACGTGGGCCCCACCCGGAAATCACGTGGGCCCCACCCGGAAATCACGTGGGCCCCACCCGGAAATCACGTGGGCCCCACCCGGAAATCACGTGGGCCCCACCCGGAAATCACGTGGGGCCCACCCGGAAATCACGTGGGCCCCACCCGGAAATCACGTGGGCCCCACGGGGAAATCACGTGCGCCCCCAGGGGAAATCACGTGGGCCCCCAGGGGAAATCACGTGGGCCCCACCCGGAAATCACGTGGGCCACACCCGGAAATCACGTGGGCCCCACGGGGAAATCACATGGGCCCCACGGGGAAATCACGTGGGCCCCACGGGGAAACCACGTGGGCCCCCAGGGGAAATCACGTGGGCCCCACGGGGAAATCACGTGGGCCCCACGGGGAAATCACTTGGGACCCACCCGGAAATCACGTGGGCCCCACCCGGAAATTACGTGGGCCCCACGGTGAAATCACGTGGGCCCCAAGGGGAAATCACGTGGGCCCCACCAGGAAATCACGTGGGCCCCCAGGGGAAATCACGTGGGCCCCACGGGGAAATCACGTGGGCCCCACGGGGAAATCACGTGGGCCCCCAGTGGAAATCACGTGGGCCCCACCCGGAAATCACGTGGGCCCCACCCGGAAATCACGTGGGCCCCACGGGGAAATCACGTGGGCCCCCAGGGGAAATCACGTGGGCCCCACGGGGAAATCACGTGGGCCCCACGGGGAAATCACGTGGGCCCCCAGGGGAAATCACGTGGGCCCCCAGGAGAAATCACGTGGGCCCCACGGGGAAATCACGTGGGCCCCCAGGGGAAATCACGTGGGCCCCACGGGGAAATCACGTGAGCCCCACGGGGAAATCACGTGGGCCCCCAGTGGAAATCACGTGGGCCCCACGGGGAAATCACGTGGGCCCCACCCGGAAATCACGTGGGCCCCACCCGGAATCACAAGGGCCCCACGGGGAAATCACGTGGGCCCCACTGGGAAATCACGTGGGCCCCCAGGGGAAATCACGTGGGCCCCACCCGGAAATCACGTGGGCCACCAGGGGAAATCACGTGGGCCCCCAGGGGAAATCACGTGGGCCCCACCCGGAAATCACGTGGGCCCCACCCGGAAATCACGTGGGCCCCACAGGGAAATCACGTGGGCCCCACGGGGAAATCATGTGGGCCCCACGGGGAAATCATGTGGGCCCCACACGGAAATCACGTGGGCCCCACGGGGAAATCACGTGGGCCCCCAAGGGAAATCACGTGGACCCCAGGGGAAATCACGTGGGCCCCACAGGGAAATCACGGGGGCCCCACGGGGAAATCACGTGGGCCCCACCCGGAAATCACGTGGGCCCCACGGGGAAATCACGCGTGCCCCCAGCGGAAATCACGTGGGCCCCACGGGGAAATCACGTGGGCCCCATCCGGAAATCACGTGGGCCCCACGGGGAAATCACGTGGGCCCCCAGGGGAAATCACGTGGGCCCCACCCGGAAATCACGTGGGCCACCAGGGGAAATCACGTGGGCCCCCAGGGGAAATCACGTGGGCCCCACCCGGAAATCACGTGGGCCCCACCCGGAAATCACGTGGGCCCCACAGGGAAATCACGTGGGCCCCACGGGGAAATCATGTGGGCCCCACGGGGAAATCATGTGGGCCCCACACGGAAATCACGTGGGCCCCACGGGGAAATCACGTGGGCCCCACCCGGAAATCACGTGGGCCCCACCCGGAAATCACGTGTGCCCCACCCGGAAATCACGTGGGCCCCACCCGGAAATCACGTGGGCCCCACCCGGAAATCACGTGGGCCCCACCCGGAAATCACGTGTGCCTCACGGGGAAATCACGTGGGCCCCACCCGGAAATCACGTGGGCCCCACCCGGAAATCACGTGGGCCCCACCCGGAAATCACGTGGGCCCCACCCGGAAATCACGTGGGCCCCACGGGGAAATCACGTGGGACCCACGGGGAAATCACGTGGGCCCCACCCGGAAATCACGTGGGGCCCACCCGGAAATCACGTGGGCCCCACCCGGAAATCACGTGGGCCCCACCCGGAAATCATGTGGGCCCCACCCGGAAATCACGTGGGCCCCACCCGGAAATCACGTGGGCCCCCAGGGGAAATCACGTGGGCCCCACCCGGAAATCACGTGGGCCCCACCCGGAAATCACGTGGGCCCCACCCGGAAATCAGGTGGGCCCCACCCGGAAATCACGTGGGCCCCACCCGGAAATCACGTGGGCCCCACCCGGAAATCACGTGGGCCCCACCCGGAAATCACGTGGGCCCCACCGGAAATCACGTGGGCCCCACCCGGAAATCACGTGGGCCCCACCCGGAAATCACGTGGGCCCCACGGGGAAATCACGTGGGCCCCACCCGGAAATCAGGTGGGCCCCACCCGGAAATCACGTGGGCTCCACGGGGAAATCACGTGGGCCCCACCCGGAAATCACGTGGGCCCCACCCGGAAATCACGTGGGCCCCACCCGGAAATCACGTGGGCCCCACCCGGAAATCACGTGGGCCCCACGGGGAAATCACGTGGGCCCCACCCAGAAATCACGTGGGCCCCACCCGGAAATCACGTGGGCCCCACCCGGAAATCACGTGGGCCCCACCCGGAAATCACGTGGGCCCCACCCGGAAATCACGTGGGCCCCACCCGGAAATCACGTGGGACCCACCCGGAAATCACGTGGGCCCCACCAGGAAATCACGTGGGCCCCACCCGGAAATCACGTGGGCCCCACCCGGAAATCACGTGGGCCCCACCCGGAAATCACGTGGGACCCACCCGGAAATCACGTGGGCCCCACGGGGAAATCACGTGGGCCCCACCCGGAAATCAGGTGGGCCCCACCCGGAAATCACGTGGGCCCCACCCGGAAATCACGTGGGCCCCACCCGGAAATCACGTGGGCCCCACCCGGAAATCACGTGGGCCCCACCCGGAAATCACGTGGGCCCCACCCGGAAATCACGTGGGCCCCACCCGGAAATCACGTGGGCCCCACCCGGAAATCACGTGGGCCCCACCCGGAAATCACGTGGGCCCCACCCGGAAATCACGTGGGCCCCACCCGGAAATCACGTGGGCCCCACCCGGAAATCACGTGGGCCCCACCCGGAAATCACGTGGGCCCCACCCGAAAATCACGTGGGGCCCACCCGGAAATCACGTGGGCCCCACGGGGAAATCACGTGGGCCCCACCCGGAAATCACGTGGGCCCCACCCGGAAATCACGTGGGCCCCACCCGGAAATCACGTGGGCCCCACCCGGAAATCACGTGGGCCCCACCCGGAAATCACGTGGGCCCCACCCGGAAATCACGTGGGCCCCACCCGGAAATCACGTGGGCCCCACCCGGAAATCACGTGGGGCCCACCCGGAAATCACGTGGGCCCCACCCGGAAATCACGTGGGCCCCACGGGGAAATCACGTGCGCCCCCAGGGGAAATCACGTGGGCCCCCAGGGGAAATCACGTGGGCCCCACCCGGAAATCACGTGGGCCACACCCGGAAATCACGTGGGCCCCACGGGGAAATCACATGGGCCCCACGGGGAAATCACGTGGGCCCCACGGGGAAATCACGTGGGCCCCCAGGGGAAATCACGTGGGCCCCACGGGGAAATCACGTGGGCCCCACGGGGAAATCACTTGGGACCCACCCGGAAATCACGTGGGCCCCACCCGGAAATTACGTGGGCCCCACGGTGAAATCACGTGGGCCCCAAGGGGAAATCACGTGGGCCCCACCAGGAAATCACGTGGGCCCCCAGGGGAAATCACGTGGGCCCCACGGGGAAATCACGTGGGCCCCACGGGGAAATCACGTGGGCCCCCAGTGGAAATCACGTGGGCCCCACCCGGAAATCACGTGGGCCCCACCCGGAAATCACGTGGGCCCCACGGGGAAATCACGTGGGCCCCCAGGGGAAATCACGTGGGCCCCACGGGGAAATCACGTGGGCCCCACGGGGAAATCACGTGGGCCCCCAGGGGAAATCACGTGGGCCCCCAGGAGAAATCACGTGGGCCCCACGGGGAAATCACGTGGGCCCCCAGGGGAAATCACGTGGGCCCCACGGGGAAATCACGTGAGCCCCACGGGGAAATCACGTGGGCCCCCAGTGGAAATCACGTGGGCCCCACGGGGAAATCACGTGGGCCCCACCCGGAAATCACGTGGGCCCCACCCGGAATCACAAGGGCCCCACGGGGAAATCACGTGGGCCCCACTGGGAAATCACGTGGGCCCCCAGGGGAAATCACGTGGGCCCCACCCGGAAATCACGTGGGCCACCAGGGGAACTCACGTGGGCCCCCAGGGGAAATCACGTGGGCCCCACCCGGAAATCACGTGGGCCCCACCCGGAAATCACGGGGGCCCCACAGGGAAATCACGTGGGCCCCACGGGGAAATCATGTGGGCCCCACGGGGAAATCATGTGGGCCCCACACGGAAATCACGTGGGCCCCACGGGGAAATCACGTGGGCCCCCAAGGGAAATCACGTGGACCCCAGGGGAAATCACGTGGGCCCCACAGGGAAATCACGGGGGCCCCACGGGGAAATCACGTGGGCCCCACCCGGAAATCACGTGGGCCCCACGGGGAAATCACGCGTGCCCCCAGCGGAAATCACGTGGGCCCCACGGGGAAATCACGTGGGCCCCATCCGGAAATCACGTGGGCCCCACGGGGAAATCACGTGCGCCCCCAGGGGAAATCACGTGGGCCCCCAGGGGAAATCACGTGGGCCCCACCCGGAAATCACGTGGGCCACACCCGGAAATCACCTGGGCCCCAAGGGGAAATCACGTGGGCCCCACGGGGAAATCACGGGGGCCCCCAGGGGAAATCACGTGGGCCCCACGGGGAACTCACGTGGGGCCCCCGGGGAAATCACGTGGGACCCACCCGGAAATCACGTGGGCCCCACCCGGAAATTACGTGGGCCCCACGGGGAAATCACGTGGGCCCCAAGGGGAAATCACGTGGGCCCCACGGGAAAATCACGTGGGCCCCCAGGGGAAATCACGTGGGCCCCACGGGGAAATCACGTGGGCCCCACGGGGAAATCACGTGGGCCCCCAGTGGAAATCACGTGGGCCCCACCCGGAAATCACGTGGGCCTCACCCGGAAATCACGTGGGCCCCACGCGGAAATCACGTGGGCCCCCAGGGGAAATCACGTGGGCCCCACCCGGAAATCACGTGGGCCCCACCCGGAAATCACGTGGGCCCCCAGGGGAAATCACGTGGGCCCCCAGGAGAAATCACGTGGGCCCCACGGGGAAATCACGTGGGCCCCCAGGGGAAATCACGTGGGCCCCACGGGGAAATCACGTGAGCCCCACGGGGAAATCACGTGGGCCCCCAGTGGAAATCACGTGGGCCCCACGGGGAAATCACGTGGGCCCCACCCGGAAATCACGTGGGCCCCACCCGGAATCACGTGGGCCCCACGGGGAAATCACGTGGGCCCCACTGGGAAATCACGTGGGCCCCCAGGGGAAACCACGTGGGCCCCCAGGTGAAATCACGTGGGCCCCACGGGGAAATCACGTGGGCCCCCAGGGGAAATCACGTGGGCCCCACGGGGAAATCATGTGGGCCCCACCCGGAAATCACGTGGGCCCCACGGGGAAATCATGTGGGCCCCAGCCGGAAATCACGTGGGCCCCACCCGAATATCACGTGGGCCCCACCCGGAAATCACGGGGCCCCACCCGTAAATCACGTGGGACCCACGGGGAAATCACGTGGGACCCACCCGGAAATCACGTGGGCCCCACCCGGAAATCACGTGGGCCCCCCAGGGACATCACGTGGGCCCCACCCGGACATCACGTGGGCCCCACGGGGAAATCATGTGGGCCCCACCCGGAAATCACGTGGGCCCCACGGGGAAATCATGTGGGCCCCAGCCGGAAATCACGTGGGCCCCACCCGAATATCACGTGGGCCCCACCCGGAAATCACGTGGGCCCCACCCGGAAATCACGTGTGCCCCACCCGGAAATCACGTGTGCCCCACCCGGAAATCACGTGGGCCCCACCCGGAAATCACGTGGGCCCCACCCGGAAATCACGTGGGCCCCCAGGGGAAATCACGTGGGCCCCACCCGGAAATCACGTGGGCCCCACCCGGAAATCACGTGGGCCCCACCCGGAAATCACGTGGGCCCCACCCGGAAATCACGTGGGCCCCACCCGGAAATCACGTGGGCCCCACCCGGAAATCACGTGGGCCCCACCCGGAAATCACGTGGGCCCACCCGGAAATCACGTGTGCCCCACCCGGAAATCACGTGGGCCCCACCCGGAAATCACGTGGGCCCCACCCGGAAATCACGTGGGCCCCACCCGGAAATCACGTGTGCCCCACGGGGAAATCACGTGGGCCCCACCCGGAAATCACGTGGGCCCCACCCGGAAATCACGTGGGCCCCACCCGGAAATCACGTGGGCCCCACCCGGAAATCACGTGGGCCCCACCCGGAAATCACGTGGGCCCCACCCGGAAATCACGTGGGCCCCACCCGGAAATCACGTGGGCCCCACCCGGAAATCACGTGGGCCCCACCCGGAAATCACGTGGGCCCCACCCGGAAATCACGTGGGCCCCACCCGGAAATCACGTGGGCCCCACCCGGAAATCACGTGGGCCCCACCCGGAAATCACGTGGGCCCCACCCGAAAATCACGTGGGGCCCACCCGGAAATCACGTGGGCCCCACGGGGAAATCACGTGGGCCCCACCCGGAAATCACGTGGGCCCCACCCGGAAATCACGTGGGCCCCACCCGGAAATCACGTGGGCCCCACCCGGAAATCACGTGGGCCCCACCCGGAAATCACGTGGGCCCCACCCGGAAATCACGTGGGCCCCACCCGGAAATCACGTGGGCCCCACCCGGAAATCACGTGGGGCCCACCCGGAAATCACGTGGGCCCCACCCGGAAATCACGTGGGCCCCACGGGGAAATCACGTGCGCCCCCAGGGGAAATCACGTGGGCCCCCAGGGGAAATCACGTGGGCCCCACCCGGAAATCACGTGGGCCACACCCGGAAATCACGTGGGCCCCACGGGGAAATCACATGGGCCCCACGGGGAAATCACGTGGGCCCCACGGGGAAATCACGTGGGCCCCCAGGGTAAATCACGTGGGCCCCACGGGGAAATCACGTGGGCCCCACGGGGAAATCACTTGGGACCCACCCGGAAATCACGTGGGCCCCACCCGGAAATTACGTGGGCCCCACGGTGAAATCACGTGGGCCCCAAGGGGAAATCACGTGGGCCCCACCAGGAAATCACGTGGGCCCCCAGGGGAACTCACGTGGGCCCCACGGGGAAATCACGTGGGCCCCACGGGGAAATCACGTGGGCCCCCAGTGGAAATCACGTGGGCCCCAACCCGGAAATCACGTGGGCCCCTCCCGGAAATCACGTGGGCCCCAAGGGGAAATCACGTGGGCCCCCAGGGGAAATCACGTGGGCCCCCAGGGGAAATCACGTGGGCCCCACGGGGAAATCACGTGGGCCCCCAGGGGAAATCACGTGGGCCCCCAGGAGAAATCACGTGGGCCCCACGGGGAAATCACGTGGGCCCCCAGGGGAAATCACGTGGGCCCCACGGGGAAATCACGTGAGCCCCACGGGGAAATCACGTGGGCCCCCAGTGGAAATCACGTGGGCCCCACGGGGAAATCACGTGGGCCCCACCCGGAAATCACGTGGGCCCCACCCGGAATCACAAGGGCCCCACGGGGAAATCACGTGGGCCCCACTGGGAAATCACGTGGGCCCCCAGGGGAAATCACGTGGGCCCCACCCGGAAATCACGTGGGCCACCAGGGGAAATCACGTGGGCCCCCAGGGGAAATCACGTGGGCCCCACCCGGAAATCACGACGGCCCCACGCGGAAATCACGTGGGCCCCACAGGGAAATCACGTGGGCCCCACGGGGAAATCATGTGGGCCCCACGGGGAAATCATGTGGGCCCCACACGGAAATCACGTGGGCCCCACGGGGAAATCACGTGGGCCCCCAGGGGAAATCACGTGGACCCCAGGGGAAATCACGTGGGCCCCACAGGGAAATCACGGGGGCCCCACGGGGAAATCACGTGGGCCCCACCCGGAAATCACGTGGGCCCCACGGGGAAATCACGCGTGCCCCCAGCGGAAATCACGTGGGCCCCACGGGGAAATCACGTGGGCCCCATCCGGAAATCACGTGGGCCCCCCGGGGAAATCACGTGCGCCCCCAGGGGAAATCACGTGGGCCCCCAGGGGAAATCACGTGGGCCCCACCCGGAAATCACGTGGGCCACACCCGGAAATCACCTGGGCCCCAAGGGGAAATCACGTGGGCCCCACGGGGAAATCACGGGGGCCCCCAGGGGAAATCACGTGGGCCCCACGGGGAAATCACGTGGGCCCCACGGGGAAATCACGTGGGACCCACCCGGAAATCACGTGGGCCCCACCCGGAAATTACGTGGGCCCCACGGGGAAATCACGTGGGCCCCAAGGGGAAATCACGTGGGCCCCACGGGAAAATCACGTGGGCCCCCAGGGGAAATCACGTGGGCCCCACGGGGAAATCACGTGGGCCCCACGGGGAAATCACGTGGGCCCCCAGTGGAAATCACGTGGGCCCCACCCGGAAATCACGTGGGCCTCACCCGGAAATCACGTGGGCCCCACACGGAAATCACGTGGGCCCCCAGGGGAAATCACGTGGGCCCCACCCGGAAATCACGTGGGCCCCACCCGGAAATCACGTGGGCCCCCAGGGGAAATCACGTGGGCCCCCAGGAGAAATCACGTGGGCCCCACGGGGAAATCACGTGGGCCCCCAGGGGAAATCACGTGGGCCCCACGGGGAAATCACGTGAGCCCCACGGGGAAATCACGTGGGCCCCCAGTGGAAATCACGTGGGCCCCACGGGGAAATCACGTGGGCCCCACCCGGAAATCACGTGGGCCCCACCCGGAATCACGTGGGCCCCACGGGGAAATCACGTGGGCCCCACTGGGAAATCACGTGGGCCCCCAGGGGAAACCACGTGGGCCCCCAGGTGAAATCACGTGGGCCCCACGGGGAAATCACGTGGGCCCCCAGGGGAAATCACGTGGGCCCCACGGGGAAATCATGTGGGCCCCACCCGGAAATCACGTGGGCCCCACGGGGAAATCATGTGGGCCCCAGCCGGAAATCACGTGGGCCCCACCCGAATATCACGTGGGCCCCACCCGGAAATCACGGGGCCCCACCCGTAAATCACGTGGGACCCACGGGGAAATCACGTGGGACCCACCCGGAAATCACGTGGGCCCCACCCGGAAATCACGTGGGCCCCACAGGGAAATCACGTGGGCCCCACGGGGAAATCACGTGGGCCCCACGGGGAAATCATGTGGGCCCCACCCGGAAATCACGTGGGCCCCACGGGGAAATCATGTGGGCCCCAGCCGGAAATCACGTGGGCCCCACCCGAATATCACGTGGGCCCCACCCGGAAATCACGTGGGCCCCACCCGGAAATCACGTGTGCCCCACCCGGAAATCACGTGTGCCCCACCCGGAAATCACGTGGGCCCCACCCGGAAATCACGTGGGCCCCACCCGGAAATCACGTGGGCCCCCAGGGGAAATCACGTGGGCCCCACCCGGAAATCACGTGGGCCCCACCTGGAAATCACGTGGGCCCCACCCGGAAATCACGTGGGCCCCACCCGGAAATCACGTGGGCCCCACCCGGAAATCACGTGGGCCCCACCCGGAAATCACGTGGGCCCCACCCGGAAATCACGTGGGCCCCACCCGGAAATCACGTGTGCCCCACCCGGAAATCACGTGGGCCCCACCCGGAAATCACGTGGGCCCCACCCGGAAATCACGTGGGCCCCACCCGGAAATCACGTGTGCCCCACGGGGAAATCACGTGGGCCCCACCCGGAAATCACGTGGGCCCCACCCGGAAATCACGTGGGCCCCACCCGGAAATCACGTGGGCCCCACCCGGAAATCACGTGGGCCCCACGGGGAAATCACGTGGGACCCACGGGGAAATCACGTGGGCCCCACCCGGAAATCACGTGGGGCCCACCCGGAAATCACGTGGGCCCCACCCGGAAATCACGTGGGCCCCACCCGGAAATCACGTGGGACCCACCCGGAAATCACGTGGGCCCCACCCGGAAATCACGTGGGCCCCCAGGGGAAATCACGTGGGCCCCACCCGGAAATCACGTGGGCCCCACCCGGAAATCACGTGGGCCCCACCCGGAAATCAGGTGGGCCCCACCCGGAAATCACGTGGGCCCCACCCGGAAATCACGTGGGCCCCACCCGGAAATCACGTGGGCCCCACCCGGAAATCACGTGGGCCCCACCGGAAATCACGTGGGCCCCACGCGGAAATCACGTGGGCCCCACCCGGAAATCACGTGGGCCCCACGGGGAAATCACGTGGGCCCCACCCGGAAATCAGGTGGGCCCCACCCGGAAATCACGTGGGCTCCACGGGGAAATCACGTGGGCCCCACCCGGAAATCACGTGGGCCCCACCCGGAAATCACGTGGGCCCCAACCGGAAATCACGTGGGCCCCACCCGGAAATCACGTGGGCCCCACGGGGAAATCACGTGGGCCCCACCCGGAAATCACGTGGGCCCCACCCGGAAATCACGTGGGCCCCACCTGGAAATCACTTGGCCCCACCCGGAAATCACGTGGGCCCCACCCGGAAATCACGTGGGCCCCACCCGAAAATCACGTGGGGCCCACCCGGAAATCACGTGGGCCCCACGGGGAAATCACGTGGGCCCCACCCGGAAATCACGTGGGCCCCACCCGGAAATCACGTGGGCCCCACCCGGAAATCACGTGGGCCCCACCCGGAAATCACGTGGGCCCCACCCGGAAATCACGTGGGCCCCACCCGGAAATCACGTGGGCCCCACCGGAAATCACGTGGGCCCCACCCGGAAATCACGTGGGCCCCACCCGAAAATCACGTGGGGCCCACCCGGAAATCACGTGGGCCCCACGGGGAAATCACGTGGGCCCCACCCGGAAATCACGTGGGCCCCACCCGGAAATCACGTGGGCCCCACCCGGAAATCACGTGGGCCCCACCCGGAAATCACGTGGGCCCCACCCAGAAATCACGTGGGCCCCACGGGGAAATCACGTGGGCCCCCAGGGGAAATCACGTGGGCCCCACCCGGAAATCACGTGGGCCCCACCCGGAAATCACGTGGGCCCCACCCGGAAATCACGTGGGCCCCACCCGGAAATCACGTGGGCCCCACGGGGAAATCACGTGGGCCCCACCCGGAAATCACGTGTGCCCCACCCGGAAATCACGTGGGCCCCACCCGGAAATCACGTGGGCCCCACCCGGAAATCACGTGGGCCCCACCCGGAAATCACGTGGGCCCCACCCGGAAATCACGTGGGCCCCCAGGGGAAATCACGTGGGCCCCACCCGGAAATAACGTGGGCCCCACCGGGAAATCACGTGGGCCCCACCGGGAAATCACGTGGGCCCCACCCGGAAATCACGTGGGCCCCACCCGGAAATCACGTGGGCCCCACCCGGAAATCACGTGGGCCCCACCCGGAAATCACGTGGGCCCCACCCGGAAATCACGTGGGCCCCACGGGGAAATCACGTGGGCCCCACCCGGAAATCACGTGTGCCCCACCCGGAAATCACGTGGGCCCCACCCGGAAATCACGTGGGCCCCACGGGGAAATCACGTGGGCCCCACCCGGAAATCACGTGGGCCCCACCCGGAAATCACGTGGGCCCCACCCGGAAATCACGTGGGCCCCACGGGGAAATCACGTGGGCCCCACCCGGAAATCACGTGTGCCCCACCCGGAAATCACGTGGGCCCCACCCGGAAATCACGTGGGCCCCACCCGGAAATCACGTGGGCCCCACCCGGAAATCACGTGGGCCCCACCCGGAAATCACGTGGGGCCCACCCGGAAATCACGTAGGCCCCACCCGGAAATCACGTGGGCCCCACGGGGAAATCACGTGGGCCCCACCCGGAAATCACGTGGGCCCCACCCGGAAATCACGTGGGCCCCACGGGGAAATCACGTGGGCCCCCAGGGGAAATCACGTGGGCCCCACCCGGAAATCACGTGGGCCCCACCCGGAAATCACGTGGGCCCCACCCGGAAATCACGTGGGCCCCACGGGGAAATCACGTGGGCCCCACCCGGAAATCCCGTGGGCCCCACCCGGAAATCACGTGGGCCCCACCCGGAAATCACGTGGGCCCCACCCGGAAATCACGTGGGCCCCACCCGGAAATCACGTGGGCCCCACCCGGAAATCACGTGGGCCCCACGGGGAAATCACGTGGGCACCACCCGGAAATCAGGTGGGCCCCACCCGGAAATCACCTGGGCCCCACGGGGAAATCACGTGGGCCCCCAGGGGAAATCACGTGGGCCCCACCCGGAAATCACGTGGGCCCCACCCGGAAATCACGTGGGCCCCACCCGGAAATCACGTGGGCCCCACCCGGAAATCACGTGGGCCCCACCCGGAAATCACGTGGGCCCCCAGGGGAAATCACGTGGGCCCCACCCGGAAATCACGTGGGCCCCACCCGGAAATCACGTGGGCCCCACCCGGAAATCACGTGGGCCCCACCCGGAAATCACGTGGGCCCCACCCGGAAATCACGTGGGCCCCACCCGGAAATCACGTGGGCCCCACGGGGAAATCACGTGGGCCCCACCCGGAAATCACGTGGGCCCCACCCGGAAATCACGTGGGCCCCACCCGGAAATCACGTGGGCCCCACCCGGAAATCACGTGGGCCCCACCCGGAAATCACGTGGGCCCCACCCGGAAATCAGGTGGGCCCCACCCGGAAATCACGTGGGCCCCACGGGGAAATCACGTGGGCCCCACCCGGAAATCACGTGGGCCCCACCCGGAAATCACGTGGGCCCCACCCGGAAATCACGTGGGCCCCACCAGGAAATCACGTGGGCCCCACCCGGAAATCACGTGGGCCCCACCCGGAAATCACGTGGGCCCCACCCGGAAATCACGTGGGCCCCCAGGGGAAATCACGTGGGCCCCACCCGGAAATCACGTGGGCCCCACCCGGATATCACGTGGGGCCCACCCGGAAATCACGTGGGCCCCACGGGGAAATCACGTGGGCCCCGCCCGGAAATCACGTGGGCCCCACCCGGAAATCACGTGGGCCCCACCCGGAAATCACGTGGGCCCCACCCAGAAATCACGTGGGCCCCACGGGGAAATCACCTGGGACCCACCCGGAAATCACGTGGGCCGCACGGGGAAATCACGTGGGCCCCACCCGGAAATCACGTGGGCCCCACGGGGAAATCACGTGGGCCCCACCCGGAAATCACGTGGGCCCCACCCGGAAATCACGTGGGCCCCACCCGGAAATCACGTGGGCCCCACGGGGAAATCACGTGGGCCCCACCCGGAAATCACGTGGGCCCCACCCGGAAATCACGTGGGCCCCACCCGGAAATCACGTGGGCCCCACGGGGAAATCACGTGGGCCCCAGCCGGAAATCACGTGGGGCCCACCCGGAAATCACGTGGGCCCCACCCGGAAATCACGTGGGCCCCACCCGGAAATCACGTGGGCCCCACCCGGAAATCACGTGGGCCCCACCCGGAAATCACGTGGGCCCCCAGGGGAAATCACGTGGGCCCACCCGGAAATCACGTGGGCCCCACCCGGAAATCAGGTGGGCCCCACCCGGAAATCACGTGGGCCCCACCCGGAAATCTCGTGGGCCCCACCCGGAAATCACGTGGGCCCCACCCGGAAATCACGTGGGCCCCACCCGGAAATCACGTGGGCCCCACCCGGAAATCACGTGGGCCCCACCCGGAAATCACGTGGGCCCCACGGGGAAATCACGTGGGCCCCACCCGGAAATCACGTGGGCCCCACGGGGAAATCACGTGGGCCCCACCCGGAAATCACGTGGGCCCCACCCGGAAATCACGTGGGCCCCACGGGGAAATCACGTGGGCCCAACCCGGAAATCACGTGGGGCCCACCCGGAAATCACGTGGGCCCCAAGGGGAAATCACGTGGGCCCCACCCGGAAATCACGTGGGCCCCACGGGGAAATCACGTGGGCCCCACCCGGAAATCACGTGGGCCCCACCCGGAAATCACGTGGGCCCCACCCGGAAATCACGTGGGCCCCACGGGGAAATCACGTGGGCCCCACCCGGAAATCACGTGGGCCCCACCCGGAAATCACGTGGGCCCCACCCGGAAATCACGTGGGCCCCACCCGGAAATCACGTGGGCCCCACCCGGAAATCACGTGGGCCCCACCCGGAAATCACGTGGGCCCCACCCGGAAATCACGTGGGCCCCACCCGGAAATCACTTGGGCCCCACCCGGAAATCACGTGGGCCCCACCCGGAAATCACGTGGGCCCCACGGGGAAATCACGTGGGCCCCACCCGGAAATCACGTGTGCCCCACCCGGAAATCACGTGGGCCCCACCCGGAAATCACGTGGGCCCCACCCGGAAATCACGTGGGCCCCACCCGGAAATCACGTGTGCCCCACGGGGAAATCACGTGGGCCCCACCCGGAAATCTCGTGGGGCCCACCCGGAAATCACGTGGGCCCCACCCGGAAATCACGTGGGCCCCACCCGGAAATCACGTGGGCCCCCAGGGGAAATCACGTGGGCCCACCCGGAAATCACGTGGGCCCCACCCGGAAATCACGAGGGCCCCACCCGGAAATCACGTGGGGACCACCCGGAAATCACGTGGGGCCCACCCGGAAATCACGTGGGCCCCAAGGGGAAATCACGTGGGCCCCACCCGGAAATCACGTGGGCCCCACGGGGAAATCACGTGGGCCCCACCCGGAAATCACGTGGGCCCCACCCGGAAATCACGTGGGGCCCACCCGGAAATCACGTGGGCCCCACGGGGAAATGACGTGGGCCCCACCCGGAAATCACGTGGGCCCCACCCGGAAATCTCGTGGGCCCCACCCGGAAATCACGTGGGCCCCACCCGGAAATCACGTGGGCCCCACGGGGAAATCACGTGGGCCCCACCCGGAAATCACGTGGGCCCCACCCGGAAATCACGTGGGCCCCACCCGGAAATCACGTGGGCCCCACCCGGAAATCTCGTGGGCCCCACCCGGAAATCACGTGGGCCCCACCCGGAAATCACGTGGGCCCCACGGGGAAATCACGTGGGCCCCACCCGGAAATCACGTGGGCCCCACCCGGAAATCACGTGGGCCCCACCCGGAAATCACGTGGGCCCCACCCGGAAATCACGTGGGGCCCACCCGGAAATCACGTGGGCCCCACCCGGAAATCACGTGGGCCCCACCCGGAAATCACGTGGGCCCCACCCGGAAATCACGTGGGCCCCACCCGGAAATCACGTGGGCCCCACCCGGAAATCACGTGGGCCCCACCCGGAAATCACGTGGGCCCCACGGGGAAAACACGTGGGCCCCACGGGGAAATCACGTGGGCCCCCAGGGGAAATCACGTGGGCCCCACCCGGAAATCACGTGGGCCCCACCCGGAAATCACGTGGGCCCCACCCTGAAATCACGTGGGCCCCACGGGGAAATCACGTGGGCCCCACCCGGAAATCACGTGGGCCCCACCCGGAAATCACGTGGGCCCCACCCGGAAATCACGTGGGCCCCACCCGGAAATCACGTGGGCCCCACGGGGAAATCACGTGGGCCCCACCCGGAAATCACGTGGGCCCCACGGGGAAATCACGTGGGCCCCCAGGGGAAATCACGTGGGCCCCACCCGGAAATCACGTGGGCCCCACCCGGAAATCACGTGGGCCCCACCCGGAAATCACGTGGGCCCCACGGGGAAATCACGTGGGCCCCACCCGGAGATCACGTGGGCCCCACCCGGAAATCACGTGGGCCCCACCCGGAAATCACGTGGGCCCCACCCGGAAATCACGTGGGCCCCACGGGGAAATCACGTGGGCCCCACCCGGAAATCACGTGGGGCCCACCCGGAAATCACGTGGGCCCCACCCGGAAATCACGTGGGCCCCACCCGGAAATCACGTGGGCCCCACCCGGAAATCACGTGGGCCCCACCCGGAAATCACGTGGGCCCCCAGGGGAAATCACGTGGGCCCACCCGGAAATCACGTGGGCCCCACCCCGAAAATCAGGTGGGCCCCACCCGGAAATCACGTGGGCCCCACCCGGAAATCTCGTGGGACCCACCCGGAAATCACGTGGGCCCCACCCGGAAATCACGTGGGCCCCACCCGGAAATCACGTGGGCCCCACCCGGAAATCACGTGGGCCCCACCCGGAAATCACGTGGGCCCCACGGGGAAATCACGTGGGCCCCACCCGGAAATCACGTGGGCCCCACGGGGAAATCACGTGGGCCCCACCCGGAAATCACGTGGGCCCCACCCGGAAATCACGTGGGCCCCACGGGGAAATCACGTGGGCCCAACCCGGAAATCACGTGGGGCCCACCCGGAAATCACGTGGGCCCCAAGGGGAAATCACGTGGGCCCCACCCGGAAATCACGTGGGCCCCACGGGGAAATCACGTGGGCCCCATCCGGAAATCACGTGGGCCCCACCCGGAAATCACGTGGGCCCCACCCGGAAATCACGTGGGCCCCACGGGGAAATCACGTGGGCCCCACCCGGAAATCACGTGGGCCCCACCCGGAAATCACGTGGGCCCCACCCGGAAATCACGTGGGCCCCACCCGGAAATCACGTGGGCCCCACCCGGAAATCACGTGGGCCCCACCCGGAAATCACGTGGGCCCCACCCGGAAATCACGTGGGCCCCACCCGGAAATCACTTGGGCCCCACCCGGAAATCACGTGGGCCCCACCCGGAAATCACGTGGGCCCCACGGGGAAATCACGTGGGCCCCACCCGGAAATCACGTGTGCCCCACCCGGAAATCACGTGGGCCCCACCCGGAAATCACGTGGGCCCCACCCGGAAATCACGTGGGCCCCACCCGGAAATCACGTGTGCCCCACGGGGAAATCACGTGGGCCCCACCCGGAAATCTCGTGGGGCCCACCCGGAAATCACGTGGGCCCCACCCGGAAATCACGTGGGCCCCACCCGGAAATCACGTGGGCCCCCAGGGGAAATCACGTGGGCCCACCCGGAAATCACGTGGGCCCCACCCGGAAATCACGAGGGCCCCACCCGGAAATCACGTGGGGACCACCCGGAAATCACGTGGGGCCCACCCGGAAATCACGTGGGCCCCAAGGGGAAATCACGTGGGCCCCACCCGGAAATCACGTGGGCCCCACGGGGAAATCACGTGGGCCCCACCCGGAAATCACGTGGGCCCCACCCGGAAATCACGTGGGGCCCACCCGGAAATCACGTGGGCCCCACGGGGAAATGACGTGGGCCCCACCCGGAAATCACGTGGGCCCCACCCGGAAATCTCGTGGGCCCCACCCGGAAATCACGTGGGCCCCACCCGGAAATCACGTGGGCCCCACGGGGAAATCACGTGGGCCCCACCCGGAAATCACGTGGGCCCCACCCGGAAATCACGTGGGCCCCACCCGGAAATCACGTGGGCCCCACCCGGAAATCTCGTGGGCCCCACCCGGAAATCACGTGGGCCCCACCCGGAAATCACGTGGGCCCCACGGGGAAATCACGTGGGCCCCACCCGGAAATCACGTGGGCCCCACCCGGAAATCACGTGGGCCCCACCCGGAAATCACGTGGGCCCCACCCGGAAATCACGTGGGGCCCACCCGGAAATCACGTGGGCCCCACGGGGAAATCACGTGGGCCCCACCCGGAAATCACGTGGGCCCCACCCGGAAATCACGTGGGCCCCACCCGGAAATCACGTGGGCCCCACCCGGAAATCACGTGGGCCCCACCCGGAAATCACGTGGGCCCCACCCGGAAATCACGTGGGCCCCACGGGGAAAACACGTGGGCCCCACGGGGAAATCACGTGGGCCCCCAGGGGAAATCACGTGGGCCCCACCCGGAAATCACGTGGGCCCCACCCGGAAATCACGTGGGCCCCACCCTGAAATCACGTGGGCCCCACGGGGAAATCACGTGGGCCCCACCCGGAAATCACGTGGGCCCCACCCGGAAATCACGTGGGCCCCACCCGGAAATCACGTGGGCCCCACCCGGAAATCACGTGGGCCCCACGGGGAAATCACGTGGGCCCCACCCGGAAATCACGTGGGCCCCACGGGGAAATCACGTGGGCCCCCAGGGGAAATCACGTGGGCCCCACCCGGAAATCACGTGGGCCCCACCCGGAAATCACGTGGGCCCCACCCGGAAATCACGTGGGCCCCACGGGGAAATCACGTGGGCCCCACCCGGAGATCACGTGGGCCCCACCCGGAAATCACGTGGGCCCCACCCGGAAATCACGTGGGCCCCACGGGGAAATCACGTGGGCCCCACCCGGAAATCACGTGGGCCCCACCCGGAAATCACTTGGGGCCCACCCGGAAATCACGTGGGGCCCACCCGGAAATCACGTGGGCCCCACGGGGAAATCACGTGGGCCCCACCCGGAAATCACGTGGGCCCCACCCGGAAATCACGTGGGCCCCACCCGGAAATCACGTGGGCCCCACCAGGAAATCACGTGGGCCCCACCCGGAAATCACGTGGGCCCCACCCGGAAATCACGTGGGCCCCACCCGGAAATCACGTGGGCCCCACGGGGAAATCACGTGTGCCCCACCGGGAAATCACGTGGGCCCAACCCGGAAATCACGTGGGGCCCACCCGGAAATCACGTGGGCCCCACCCGGAAATCACGTGGGCCCCACCCGGAAATCACGTGGGCCCCACCCGGAAATCACGTGGGCCCCACCCGGAAATCACGTGGGCCCCACCCGGAAATCACTTGGGCCCCACCCGGAAATCACGTGGGCCCCACCCGGAAATCACGTGGGCCCCACGGGGAAATCACGTGGGCCCCACCCGGAAATCACGTGTGCCCCACCCGGAAATCACGTGGGCCCCACCCGGAAATCACGTGGGCCCCACCCGGAAATCACGTGGGCCCCACCCGGAAATCACGTGTGCCCCACGGGGAAATCACGTGGGCCCCACCCGGAAATCTCGTGGGGCCCACCCGGAAATCACGTGGGCCCCACCCGGAAATCACGTGGGCCCCACCCGGAAATCACGTGGGCCCCCAGGGGAAATCACGTGGGCCCACCCGGAAATCACGTGGGCCCCACCCGGAAATCACGAGGGCCCCACCCGGAAATCACGTGGGGACCACCCGGAAATCACGTGGGGCCCACCCGGAAATCACGTGGGCCCCAAGGGGAAATCACGTGAGCCCCACCCGGAAATCACGTGGGCCCCACGGGGAAATCACGTGGGCCCCACCCGGAAATCACGTGGGCCCCACCCGGAAATCACGTGGGGCCCACCCGGAAATCACGTGGGCCCCACGGGGAAATGACGTGGGCCCCACCCGGAAATCACGTGGGCCCCACCCGGAAATCTCGTGGGCCCCACCCGGAAATCACGTGGGCCCCACCCGGAAATCACGTGGGCCCCACGGGGAAATCACGTGGGCCCCACCCGGAAATCACGTGGGCCCCACCCGGAAATCACGTGGGCCCCACCCGGAAATCACGTGGGCCCCACCCGGAAATCTCGTGGGCCCCACCCGGAAATCACGTGGGCCCCACCCGGAAATCACGTGGGCCCCACGGGGAAATCACGTGGGCCCCACCCGGAAATCACGTGGGCCCCACCCGGAAATCACGTGGGCCCCACCCGGAAATCACGTGGGCCCCACCCGGAAATCACGTGGGGCCCACCCGGAAATCACGTGGGCCCCACGGGGAAATCACGTGGGCCCCACCCGGAAATCACGTGGGCCCCACCCGGAAATCACGTGGGCCCCACCCGGAAATCACGTGGGCCCCACCCGGAAATCACGTGGGCCCCACCCGGAAATCACGTGGGCCCCACCCGGAAATCACGTGGGCCCCACGGGGAAAACACGTGGGCCCCACGGGGAAATCACGTGGGCCCCCAGGGGAAATCACGTGGGCCCCACCCGGAAATCACGTGGGCCCCACCCGGAAATCACGTGGGCCCCACCCTGAAATCACGTGGGCCCCACGGGGAAATCACGTGGGCCCCACCCGGAAATCACGTGGGCCCCACCCGGAAATCACGTGGGCCCCACCCGGAAATCACGTGGGCCCCACCCGGAAATCACGTGGGCCCCACGGGGAAATCACGTGGGCCCCACCCGGAAATCACGTGGGCCCCACGGGGAAATCACGTGGGCCCCCAGGGGAAATCACGTGGGCCCCACCCGGAAATCACGTGGGCCCCACCCGGAAATCACGTGGGCCCCACCCGGAAATCACGTGGGCCCCACGGGGAAATCACGTGGGCCCCACCCGGAGATCACGTGGGCCCCACCCGGAAATCACGTGGGCCCCACCCGGAAATCACGTGGGCCCCACCCGGAAATCACGTGGGCCCCACGGGGAAATCACGTGGGCCCCACCCGGAAATCACGTGGGGCCCACCCGGAAATCACGTGGGCCCCACCCGGAAATCACGTGGGCCCCACCCGGAAATCACGTGGGCCCCACCCGGAAATCACGTGGGCCCCACCCGGAAATCACGTGGGCCCCCAGGGGAAATCACGTGGGCCCACCCGGAAATCACGTGGGCCCCACCCGGAAATCAGGTGGGCCCCACCCGGAAATCACGTGGGCCCCACCCGGAAATCTCGTGGGACCCACCCGGAAATCACGTGGGCCCCACCCGGAAATCACGTGGGCCCCACCCGGAAATCAAGTGGGCCCCACCCGGAAATCACGTGGGCCCCACCCGGAAATCACGTGGGCCCCACGGGGAAATCACGTGGGCCCCACCCGGAAATCACGTGGGCCCCACCCGGAAATCACGTGGGCCCCACGGGGAAATCACGTGTGCCCCACCGGGAAATCACGTGGGCCCCACCCGGAAATCACGTGGGGCCCACCCGGAAATCACGTGGGCCCCACCCGGAAATCACGTGGGCCCCACCCGGAAATCACGTGGGCCCCACCCGGAAATCACGTGGGCCCCACCCGGAAATCACGTGGGCCCCACCCGGAAATCACTTGGGCCCCACCCGGAAATCACGTGGGCCCCACCCGGAAATCACGTGGGCCCCACGGGGAAATCACGTGGGCCCCACCCGGAAATCACGTGTGCCCCACCCGGAAATCACGTGGGCCCCACCCGGAAATCACGTGGGCCCCACCCGGAAATCACGTGGGCCCCACCCGGAAATCACGTGTGCCCCACGGGGAAATCACGTGGGCCCCACCCGGAAATCTCGTGGGGCCCACCCGGAAATCACGTGGGCCCCACCCGGAAATCACGTGGGCCCCACCCGGAAATCACGTGGGCCCCCAGGGGAAATCACGTGGGCCCACCCGGAAATCACGTGGGCCCCACCCGGAAATCACGAGGGCCCCACCCGGAAATCACGTGGGGACCACCCGGAAATCACGTGGGGCCCACCCGGAAATCACGTGGGCCCCAAGGGGAAATCACGTGGGCCCCACCCGGAAATCACGTGGGCCCCACGGGGAAATCACGTGGGCCCCACCCGGAAATCACGTGGGCCCCACCCGGAAATCACGTGGGGCCCACCCGGAAATCACGTGGGCCCCACGGGGAAATGACGTGGGCCCCACCCGGAAATCACGTGGGCCCCACCCGGAAATCTCGTGGGCCCCACCCGGAAATCACGTGGGCCCCACCCGGAAATCACGTGGGCCCCACGGGGAAATCACGTGGGCCCCACCCGGAAATCACGTGGGCCCCACCCGGAAATCACGTGGGCCCCACCCGGAAATCACGTGGGCCCCACCCGGAAATCTCGTGGGCCCCACCCGGAAATCACGTGGGCCCCACCCGGAAATCACGTGGGCCCCACGGGGAAATCACGTGGGCCCCACCCGGAAATCACGTGGGCCCCACCCGGAAATCACGTGGGCCCCACCCGGAAATCACGTGGGCCCCACCCGGAAATCACGTGGGGCCCACCCGGAAATCACGTGGGCCCCACGGGGAAATCACGTGGGCCCCACCCGGAAATCACGTGGGCCCCACCCGGAAATCACGTGGGCCCCACCCGGAAATCACGTGGGCCCCACCCGGAAATCACGTGGGCCCCACCCGGAAATCACGTGGGCCCCACCCGGAAATCACGTGGGCCCCACGGGGAAAACACGTGGGCCCCACGGGGAAATCACGTGGGCCCCCAGGGGAAATCACGTGGGCCCCACCCGGAAATCACGTGGGCCCCACCCGGAAATCACGTGGGCCCCACCCTGAAATCACGTGGGCCCCACGGGGAAATCACGTGGGCCCCACCCGGAAATCACGTGGGCCCCACCCGGAAATCACGTGGGCCCCACCCGGAAATCACGTGGGCCCCACCCGGAAATCACGTGGGCCCCACGGGGAAATCACGTGGGCCCCACCCGGAAATCACGTGGGCCCCACGGGGAAATCACGTGGGCCCCCAGGGGAAATCACGTGGGCCCCACCCGGAAATCACGTGGGCCCCACCCGGAAATCACGTGGGCCCCACCCGGAAATCACGTGGGCCCCACGGGGAAATCACGTGGGCCCCACCCGGAGATCACGTGGGCCCCACCCGGAAATCACGTGGGCCCCACCCGGAAATCACGTGGGCCCCACCCGGAAATCACGTGGGCCCCACGGGGAAATCACGTGGGCCCCACCCGGAAATCACGTGGGGCCCACCCGGAAATCACGTGGGCCCCACCCGGAAATCACGTGGGCCCCACCCGGAAATCACGTGGGCCCCACCCGGAAATCACGTGGGCCCCACCCGGAAATCACGTGGGCCCCCAGGGGAAATCACGTGGGCCCACCCGGAAATCACGTGGGCCCCACCCGGAAATCAGGTGGGCCCCACCCGGAAATCACGTGGGCCCCACCCGGAAATCTCGTGGGACCCACCCGGAAATCACGTGGGCCCCACCCGGAAATCACGTGGGCCCCACCCGGAAATCAAGTGGGCCCCACCCGGAAATCACGTGGGCCCCACCCGGAAATCACGTGGGCCCCACGGGGAAATCACGTGGGCCCCACCCGGAAATCACGTGGGCCCCACGGGGAAATCACGTGGGCCCCACCCGGAAATCACGTGGGCCCCACCCGGAAATCACGTGGGCCCCACGGGGAAATCACGTGGGCCCAACCCGGAAATCACGTGGGGCCCACCCGGAAATCACGTGGGCCCCAAGGGGAAATCACGTGGGCCCCACCCGGAAATCACGTGGGCCCCACGGGGAAATCACGTGGGCCCCACCCGGAAATCACGTGGGCCCCACCCGGAAATCACGTGGGCCCCACCCGGAAATCACGTGGGCCCCACGGGGAAATCACGTGGGCCCCACCCGGAAATCACGTGGGCCCCACCCGGAAATCACGTGGGCCCCACCCGGAAATCACGTGGGCCCCACCCGGAAATCACGTGGGCCCCACCCGGAAATCACGTGGGCCCCACCCGGAAATCACGTGGGCCCCACCCGGAAATCACTTGGGCCCCACCCGGAAATCACGTGGGCCCCACCCGGAAATCACGTGGGCCCCACGGGGAAATCACGTGGGCCCCACCCGGAAATCACGTGTGCCCCACCCGGAAATCACGTGGGCCCCACCCGGAAATCACGTGGGCCCCACCCGGAAATCACGTGGGCCCCACCCGGAAATCACGTGTGCCCCACGGGGAAATCACGTGGGCCCCACCCGGAAATCTCGTGGGGCCCACCCGGAAATCACGTGGGCCCCACCCGGAAATCACGTGGGCCCCACCCGGAAATCACGTGGGCCCCCAGGGGAAATCACGTGGGCCCACCCGGAAATCACGTGGGCCCCACCCGGAAATCACGAGGGCCCCACCCGGAAATCACGTGGGGACCACCCGGAAATCACGTGGGGCCCACCCGGAAATCACGTGGGCCCCAAGGGGAAATCACGTGGGCCCCACCCGGAAATCACGTGGGCCCCACGGGGAAATCACGTGGGCCCCACCCGGAAATCACGTGGGCCCCACCCGGAAATCACGTGGGGCCCACCCGGAAATCACGTGGGCCCCACGGGGAAATGACGTGGGCCCCACCCGGAAATCACGTGGGCCCCACCCGGAAATCTCGTGGGCCCCACCCGGAAATCACGTGGGCCCCACCCGGAAATCACGTGGGCCCCACGGGGAAATCACGTGGGTGCACCCGGAAATCACGTGGGCCCCACCCGGAAATCACGTGGGCCCCACCCGGAAATCACGTGGGCCCCACCCGGAAATCTCGTGGGCCCCACCCGGAAATCACGTGGGCCCCACCCGGAAATCACGTGGGCCCCACGGGGAAATCACGTGGGCCCCACCCGGAAATCACGTGGGCCCCACCCGGAAATCACGTGGGCCCCACCCGGAAATCACGTGGGCCCCACCCGGAAATCACGTGGGGCCCACCCGGAAATCACGTGGGCCCCACGGGGAAATCACGTGGGCCCCACCCGGAAATCACGTGGGCCCCACCCGGAAATCACGTGTTCCCCACCCGGAAATCACGTGGGCCCCACCCGGAAATCACGTGGGCCCCACCCGGAAATCACGTGGGCCCCACCCGGAAATCACGTGGGCCCCACGGGGAAAACACGTGGGCCCCACGGGGAAATCACGTGGGCCCCCAGGGGAAATCACGTGGGCCCCACCCGGAAATCACGTGGGCCCCACCCGGAAATCACGTGGGCCCCACCCTGAAATCACGTGGGCCCCACGGGGAAATCACGTGGGCCCCACCCGGAAATCACGTGGGCCCCACCCGGAAATCACGTGGGCCCCACCCGGAAATCACGTGGGCCCCACCCGGAAATCACGTGGGCCCCACGGGGAAATCACGTGGGCCCCACCCGGAAATCACGTGGGCCCCACGGGGAAATCACGTGGGCCCCCAGGGGAAATCACGTGGGCCCCACCCGGAAATCACGTGGGCCCCACCCGGAAATCACGTGGGCCCCACCCGGAAATCACGTGGGCCCCACGGGGAAATCACGTGGGCCCCACCCGGAGATCACGTGGGCCCCACCCGGAAATCACGTGGGCCCCACCCGGAAATCACGTGGGCCCCACCCGGAAATCACGTGGGCCCCACCCGGAAATCACGTGGGCCCCACCCGGAAATCACGTGGGCCCCACCCGGAAATCACGTGGGCCCCACCCGGAAATCACGTGGGCCCCACCCGGAAATCACGTGGGCCCCACCCGGAAATCACGTGGGCCCCACCCGGAAATCACGTGGGCCCCACCCGGAAATCACGTGGGGCCCACCCGGAAATCACGTGGGCCCCACCCGGAAATCACGTGGGCCCCACCCGGAAATCACGTGGGCCCCACCCGGAAATCACGTGTGCCCCACGGGGAAATCACGTGGGCCCCACCCAGAAATCACGTGGGCCCCACCCGGAAATCACGTGGGCCCCACGGGGAAATCACGTGGGCCCCACCCGGAAATCACGTGGGGCCCACCCGGAAATCACGTGGGCCCCACGGGGAAATCACGTGGGCCCCACCCGGAAATCACGTGGGCCCCACCCGGAAATCACTTGGGGCCCACCCGGAAATCACGTGGGACCCACCCGGAAATCACGTGGGCCCCACGGGGAAATCACGTGGGCCCCACCCGGAAATCACGTGGGCCCCACCCGGAAATCACGTGGGCCCCACCCGGAAATCACGTGGGCCCCACCAGGAAATCACGTGGGCCCCACCCGGAAATCACGTGGGCCCCACCCGGAAATCACGTGGGCCCCACCCGGAAATCACGTGGGCCCCACGGGGAAATCACGTGGGCCCCACCCGGAAATCACGTGGGCCCCACCTGGAAATCAAGTGGGCCCCACCCGGAAATCACGTGGGCCCCACGGGGAAATCACGTGGGCCCCACCCGGAAATCACGTGGGCCCCACCCGGAAATCACGTGGGCCCCACCCGGAAATCACGTGGGCCCCACCCGGAAATCACTTGGGCCCCACCCGGAAATCACGTGGGCCCCACCCGGAAATCACGTGGGCCCCACGGGGAAATCACGTGGGCCCCACCCGGAAATCACGTGTGCCCCACCCGGAAATCACGTGGGCCCCACCCGGAAATCACGTGGGCCCCACCCGGAAATCACGTGGGCCCCACCCGGAAATCACGTGTGCCCCACCGGGAAATCACGTGGGCCCCACCCGGAAATCACGTGGGGCCCACCCGGAAATCACGTGGGCCCCACCCGGAAATCACGTGGGCCCCACCCGGAAATCACGTGGGCCCCACCCGGAAATCACGTGGGCCCCACCCGGAAATCACGTGGGCCCCCAGGGGAAATCACGTGGGCCCACCCGGAAATCACGTGGGCCCCACCCGGAAATCACGAGGGCCCCACCCGGAAATCACGTGGGCCCCACCCGGAAATCACGTGGGCCCCACCCGGAAATCACGTGGGCCCCACCCGGAAATCACGTGGGCCCCACCCGGAAATCACGTGGGCCCCACCCGGAAATCACGTGGGGCCCACCCGGAAATCACGTGGGCCCCACCCGGAAATCAGGTGGGCCCCACCCGGAAATCACGTGGGCCCCACCCGGAAATCTCGTGGGCCCCACCCGGAAATCACGTGGGCCCCACCCGGAAATCACGTGGGCCCCACCCGGAAATCACGTGGGCCCCACCCGGAAATCACGTGGGCCCCACCCGGAAATCACGTGGGCCCCACGGGGAAATCACGTGGGCCCCACCCGGAAATCTCGTGGGCCCCACGGGGAAATCACGTGGGCCCCACCCGGAAATCACGTGGGCCCCACCCGGAAATCACGTGGGCCCCACCCGGAAATCACGTGGGCCCACCCGGAAATCACGTGGGCCCCACCCGGAAATCACGTGGGCCCCACGGGGAAATCACGTGGGCCCCACCCGGAAATCACGTGGGCCCCACCCGGAAATCACGTGGGCCCCACCCGGAAATCACGTGGGCCCCACCCGGAAATCACGTGGGCCCCACCCGGAAATCACGTGGGCCCCACCCGGAAATCACGTGGGCTCCACCCGGAAATCACGTGGGCCCCACCCGGAAATCACTTGGGCCCCACCCGGAAATCATGTGGGCCCCACCCGGAAATCACGTGGGCCCCACGGGGAAATCACGTGGGCCCCACCCGGAAATCACGTGTGCCCCACCCGGAAATCACGGGGGCCCCACCCGGAAATCACGTGGGCCCCACCCGGAAATCACGTGGGCCCCACCCGGAAATCACGTGGGCCCCACCCGGAAATCACGTGGGCCCCACCCGGAAATCACGTGGGGCCCACCCGGAAATCACGTGGGCCCCACCCGGAAATCACGTGGGCCCCACCCGGAAATCACGTGGGCCCCACCCGGAAATCACGTGGGCCCCACCCGGAAATCACGTGGGCCCAACCCGGAAATCACGTGGGCCCCCAGGGGAAATCACGTGGGCCCACCCGGAAATCACGTGGGCCCCACCCGGAAATCACGAGGGCCCCACCCGGAAATCACGTGGGCCCCACCCGGAAATCACGTGGGCCCCACCCGGAAATCACGTGGGCCCCACCCGGAAATCACGTGGGCCCCACCCGGAAATCACGTGGGGCCCACCCGGAAATCACGTGGGCCCCACCCGGAAATCACGTGGGCCCCACCCGGAAATCACGTGGGCCCCACCCGGAAATCACGTGGGCCCCACCCGGAAATCACGTGGGCCCCACCCGGAAATCACGTGGGCCCCACCCGGAAATCACGTGGGCCCCACCCGGAAATCACGTGGGCCCCACCAGGAAATCACGTGGGCCCCACCCGGAAATCACGTGGGCCCCACCCGGAAATCACGTGGGCCCCACCCGGAAATCACGTGGGCCCCACCCGGAAATCACGTGGGCCCCACCCGGAAATCACGTGGGCCCCACCCGGAAATCACGTGGGCCCCACCCGGAAATCACGTGGGCCCCACCCGGAAATCACGTGGGCCCCACGGGGAAATCACGTGGGCCCCACCGGGAAATCACGTGGGCCCCACCCGATAATCACGTGGGCCCCACCCGGAAATCACGTGGGCCCCACCCGGAAATCACGTGGGCCCCACCCGGAAATCACGTGGGGCCCACCCGGAAATCACGTGGGCCCCACCCGGAAATCACGTGGGCCCCACCCGGAAATCACGTGGGCCCCACCCGGAAATCACGTGGGCCCCACCCGGAAATCACGTGGGCCCCACCCGGAAATCACGTGGGCCCCACCCGGAAATCACGTGGGCCCCACCCGGAAATCACGTGGGCCCCACGGGGAAATCACGTGGGCCCCACCCGGAAATCACGTGGGGCCCACCCGGAAATCACGTGGGCCCCACGGGGAAATCACGTGGGCCCCACCCGGAAATCACGTGGGCCCCACCCGGAAATCACGTGGGCCCCACGGGGAAATCACGTGGGCCGCACCCGGAAATCACGTGGGGCCCACCCGGAAATCACGTGGCGCCCACCCGGAAATCACGTGGGCCCCACGGGGAAATCACGTGGGCCCCACCCGGAAATCACGTGGGCCCCACGGTGAAATCACGTGGGCCCCACCCGGAAATCACGTGGGCCCCACCCGGAAATCACGTGGGCCCCACCCGGAAATCACGTGGGCCCCACGGGGAAATCACGTGGCCCCACCCGGAAATCACGTGGGCCCCACGGGGAAATCACGTGGGCCCCAACCGGAAATCACGTGGGCCCCACCCGGAAATCACGTGGGCCCCACCCGGAAATCACGTGGGGCCCACCCGGAAATCACGTGGGCCCAACCCGGAAATCACGTGGGCCCCACCCGGAAATCACGTGGGCCCCACCCGGAAATCACGTGGGCCCCACCCGGAAATGACGTGGTCCCCACCCGGAAATCACGTGGGCCCCACCCTGAAATCACGTGGGCCCCACGGGGAAATCACGTGGGCCCCACCCGGAAATCACGTGGGCCCCACCCGGAAATCACGTGGGCCCCACCCGGAAATCACGTGGGCCCCACCCGGAAATCACGTGGGCCCCACGGGGAAATCACGTGGGCCCCACCCGGAAATCACGTGGGCCCCACGGGGAAATCACGTGGGCCCCCAGGGGAAATCACGTGGGCCCCACCCGGAAATCACGTGGGCCCCACCCGGAAATCACGTGGGCCCCACCCGGAAAACACGTGGGCCCCACGGGGAAATCACGTGGGCCCCACCCGGAGATCACGTTGGCCCCACCCGGAAATCACGTGGGCCCCACCCGGAAATCACGTGGGCCCCACCCGGAGATCACGTGGGCCCCACCCGGAGATCACGTGGGCCCCACCCGGAGATCACGTGGGCCCCAACCGGAAATCACGTGGGCCCCACCCGGAAATCACGTGGGCCCCACCCGGAAATCACGTGGGCCCCACGGGGAAATCACGTGGGCCCCACCCGGAAATCACGTGGGCCCCACCCGGAAATCACGTGGGCCCCACGGGGAAATCACGTGGGCCCCCAGGGGAAATCACGTGGGCCCCACCCGGAAATCACGTGGGCCCTACCCGGAAATCACGTGGGCCCTACCCGGAAATCACGTGGGCCCCACGGGGAAATCACGTGGGCCCCACCCGGAAATCACGTGGGCCCCACCCGGAAATCACGTGGGCCCCACCCGGAAATCACGTGGGCCCCACCCGGAAATCACGTGGGCCCCACCCGGAAATCACTTGGGCCCCACCCGGAAATCACGTGGGCCCCACCCGGAAATCACGTGGGCCCCACGGGGAAATCACGTGGGCCCCACCCGGAAATCACGTGTGCCCCACCCGGAAATCACGTGGGCCCCACCCGGAAATCACGTGGGCCCCACCCGGAAATCACGTGGGCCCCACCCGGAAATCACGTGTGCCCCACCGGGAAATCACGTGGGCCCCACCCGGAAATCACGTGGGGCCCACCCGGAAATCACGTGGGCCCCACCCGGAAATCACGTGGGCCCCACCCGGAAATCACGTGGGCCCCACCCGGAAATCACGTGGGCCCCACCCGGAAATCACGTGGGCCCCCAGGGGAAATCACGTGGGCCCACCCGGAAATCACGTGGGCCCCACCCGGAAATCACGAGGGCCCCACCCGGAAATCACGTGGGCCCCACCCGGAAATCACGTGGGCCCCACCCGGAAATCACGTGGGCCCCACCCGGAAATCACGTGGGCCCCACCCGGAAATCACGTGGGCCCCACCCGGAAATCACGTGGGGCCCACCCGGAAATCACGTGGGCCCCACCCGGAAATCAGGTGGGCCCCACCCGGAAATCACGTGGGCCCCACCCGGAAATCTCGTGGGCCCCACCCGGAAATCACGTGGGCCCCACCCGGAAATCACGTGGGCCCCACCCGGAAATCACGTGGGCCCCACCCGGAAATCACGTGGGCCCCACCCGGA